>NW_027281100.1:0-65000 GCF_046629955.1 Centroberyx affinis
TCCATGAAATATGCATAAATATTTACAACCATTCCTTCATAATGACACTGCTATTTTAAAACACAAAGTATTGAGTATTTGTGCAGTCACACACATGAGTTTCCAACAGCCGGACCAAGAATCAGAAGTCCTCCAGATATCAGTCACTGGCCAGTTGCCTTTTCGCCGTCCAGAGAGGTGAGGCAGCACTTCTACTCTGCCAGTGGCGATGACTGTAATCCATTTTAACAGAGTGAGCGGCCCGGGTGGCTTTCCTCCCAAGCCGCGGAGACGTCCTGTCTCGTGGTAACTTTGTCATCGTTGGGAGAGCGGGACAGGAGGTGTGGGGGCGGGTTGAAAGGGGGGAAGAGGAGAGGGTGAGCTTGTCATACGGGCCTCTTCACTCTCACACAACTGGACTACTGGCCTTGTCGCCTCCAGCTCCTGCGTCTGTTGTTGATGAGCGCCGCTGTCACTGCGGCCGTCCCCTCGTCCCGCTGAGCCGCTCCCTGGTCCTGACAGCTCCTGACAGCGCTGCAGCCCAGGCAGCGGCTCCCTGCTCACCTGAACCCACTGTCTCTCTGACACCAAGGACACATTCCCCCGACTTACTAGTCAGTAGTGCGTACCCTCTGAACCTACAAGGGTGGACATAGTAATGTTACCAAAATACCCTACTCATGTGGAAGTGCTGTGACTTTACCGAAATTTTACTTAAGTAGAAGTAAAGAAAATATATTTTTTGCACACCTAAAAGTCTTTTAGTGACAGGTGTGTAGGACAAAAACCAAAAAGGTACATACTGGGAAAGAAATCAACTGTTTGCCTGATGAAGGTCCTATGACCAAAACTTTGCAATAAAACATTATGCAAGTGTAGACAGTGTGCGGAATTATATTTCTTTCTCAGTACTTAAGTTGAAGTAAACTTAGTAAAAATTTCCAGAATGCTTTCCAGAAAGATTTGACCAACTTTTGACCAAGGAACCTTAAAAAATCTTTTTAAAATTCCTTTCTTTGGACACAACAGGCATCCCAGACCTGCGTCAAATATAGCTATAACACACTGAAAAGATTCATTATCTTTCTCATCGGTTTTTTACCCTTTCAAGTAGAAGAAAGCATGCTACTTTTCTTAAGAAAATCATATTTCTCATATATATATATATTCATGATGGAGCGATAGTGCACATTAACATTCATAGACCGGAGCTGAAAGATGGAGGAACGGACAGAGCTTGTCCATATAGACTGCTGCATTTTGGATAAGCAGTAGGGGCAAAAGGAACCTGATTGGTTGGTGCTGTGAGAATTGAACATGTACTACAGATACTAAGGTTGTGCTTAAGGTCATCAATTGGCTAGTGAATCTGTTGATGAATCTTTACCATCACCCCTTTGGTAAAATGGACTGAATGTAATGGATAGACTTCTCATCAGAGCAGAGTATCCGTCATCTCCCAGTCTTCAGAAAATGGGATGATGATTTCTGTGTGAGGACGGGACTAAAAATAGCCAATGGCATTGAGAGGCACAGTGTCTTTTCACCTCTGAAAAGGTGCTCAGACCACGGGCCATTTTTTCCCCTCCAAGTGGAGATACATCAATTGTAATGGCTCTCACTTTGGCAGCACAACTGGGAAAGCTTTAAACAGATTCGGCACCAGACAGACAGATGGCTTAACCACACAGGTCGGCGTGACAATAAAACCAGAGCCCCAAGAATTAAATCAACCCCCAGAGTAATTACATTCAAACTATTGGTCAGCCTTTTCCATTTGCTGATCCCATTGTTATCAAGGACACATCTCTTGGCCCCTGCATGCAACAGGTCCACATGTGGGAAATGTGTTTCAATCACCGATGATGTTGCGTACGAGGGCCCCATGTCACATGTGGTGATCGGGGTGAGGAGATGACGTTATAAGCCAAAGGTTGACACTTAACCTGAAATGAGCAAGGACGAATATCACATCCTTTGTGAAGTTCACGAGCTCTGTCTTGTCCAACAGTGTTAGTGCATACAGAATGAGTCAGCCAGTATCTGAAAGACAGCATGAGTCACACCATGTCTGAAATTGGCAGGTGGTGAACAATCCCTAATGTACTCAAAGTGGCTATTTCAGTAACTGCACAGATCACTGATGATATGTTTATTTGCGGTTTCTCAGCTGTTCTCAGTTTTAAGGTAAATGAATGAACGGAAAATTCCTCCTCTGAACTTAGACATCACAGTGTACCACTCCACAGTGTTGGGCTCTTTGCTTAATTAAGCCTGTGTGTTTTGTGGGGAACCTTTAGTCTTTTTTTGGGCTGTGACACTGTTCAGATGGCCCAGGGGAACCCACACAAAACCACACTGCTGATTTTTCCATTATGCTGTGAGGTGTCCAAAGATAATCCGAAGATTCAAAGCACTGCAGTGAAACCGATCCATGAAAAGAATGATTTTCTTACATCGACAAAATAAGCGCCGACATTTGCAGCAACCGACCCTATGGTGTCCTGTTTTATTTGGATAGGAAAAACGTGGAGGACTAATTAGGTGCAAATGTCCTCACTAGCACAAGCCACTCCACAGAGACCAATTGTCAATGAATTATTCAAGCTCTCTCTCCCATACACGACATCAATACTTGGCCATCCCCACCACGCTACTGTGCATTCACATCTCCACTTGCATTCTGCCACTGTGAAATGAGGGGAGTCTGAATATATCAGAAGTGCTGCTCTAAGAATACAAATCATTTGTTTCCGTCTGCTCTAGCCTTGACTATCTTCCCAGCCTCCAGCCATTTCTTTCTCAGACCCCTGTCCTCGGCACTGTAGATTTAATTAGTTCTGCCCCAGTAACCCTGTGCCTTTCTGTCTGTCTCCCTTAGGATACGGCCATGCAGCCCCCAGCACAGATGGAGGGAAGGTGTTCTGCATTCTCTACGCCCTCCTGGGCATCCCTCTCACTCTGGTCATGTTCCAGAGCCTGGGCGAGCGTATCAACACCTTCGTCAGGTACCTGCTCCACCGCCTGAAGAAGTGCCTTGGCATGCGGCACACTGAGGTCTCCATGGTCAACATGGTGACCATTGGCTTCATATCCTGCATGAGCACACTGTGCGTGGGGGCGCTGGCCTTCTCCCACTTTGAGGGCTGGAGCTTCTTTCATGCCTACTACTACTGCTTCATCACGCTCACCACCATCGGCTTTGGGGACTATGTGGCGCTGCAGAACGAGGAAGCATTGCAGAACAAGTCCGAGTACGTGGCCTTCTGCTTCATCTACATCCTGACGGGCCTGACTGTGATCGGGGCCTTCCTCAACCTGGTGGTGCTGCGCTTCATGACCATGAACGCCGAAGACGAGAAGAGGGACGCCGAGCAGCGGGCCCTCCTCGCGCGCAACGGCCAGGCGGGCAGGCACCTCCACTACGCCGTGGACCCGGCCTCGTCCTCCTCCACGCCTTCCGGGTGCATCGGAGGCGACACGGCGGGAGGCGGCGCGGTGGGAGGAGGCGGCGGGGGAGGAGCGGCGAGCCGAGGTCTGCGTAACGTTTACGCCGAGGTTCTCCACTTCCAGTCCATGTGCTCCTGCCTGTGGTACAAGAGCAGGGAGAAGCTGCAATACTCCATACCCATGATTATCCCGCGAGACCTCTCCACCTCGGACGCCTACATGGAGCAGGGAGAGGCGTTTTCCAACCCCCTCCACTCCAACGGCTGCGTGTGCAGTCTGCAGCGCCACTCGGGCATCAGCTCGGTGTCCACCGGCCTGCACAGCATCAACACCTACAGAGGACTCACGAAACGCCGCAGCTCCATCTAGAGACCGGGAGGACTTAATGCTTTAAATCAAGTCCCACTTCTGTCTATCATGTGGGGAGGACTTTGCTACTGTGGTACTAGATTAGCTATGTCAGGGGAGCACAACTCCAGTCCTAAAGAGACCCAGTCCTCCTGGTGTCGGCTTTTTTCTGGTACTGAACAGCCTGGTGCCTGCCTCTGTGTGCTGCACTCTGCTCTAGTCTTCAGACTCTAGCCATATACTGAACTTCCATTAGCCTGTAAGCACAAACCATTTAGGACTAAGGTAGTTACTGATGTCATTGGTAAAATAATGCTAATGGTTGTTTAAGAAGTATGTGCATTCATTACTCAAAGTCTGAATCTGTTACTGTTAAAAGGCAGGGAAAAAAAATAACATGTGAGGCTCTCTTGGACCAAAGTTCTGCACCTCTGAATTCATAATATTGAATTCAATGTTTTCAGCATTCACTGACCCTTTTGCCGTGAGATTGACTTAAATCTTGTTCCAATATGACAAAGGACATTTTACACTGTGAGAGATATTTTTATGAGGGACCGAGGGAGTATGAACTGTATATAATGATCCCCTGAGAAAAAAAACAGAACTTTATTTTATTGGAGAGTTTGAAAGTCCGCTTTTTCCACAAAGACTTAAAGGAATCTTCAGCTGTAAGTATTATACTCACTGCAACGAAATGAAAAATGTGTATATATTTGGACACTTCATTACTGTAGTTGTTAATGAGGGAAAGCCTATTTTTTCAGTGAAAGTTTTCAAGAGCAACTCAGTCTATTCTTCTGTGTGTCTCTAACTGCAGTTCAGGTTCAAGCCAAACTTTTGATCTACGTCCGTTTTCCTTTCAAGAGAAAACTTACATTTCAGGCATTTAACTGACACTTTTGTCTAGAATGACTTACAATGAGTGAGCAGGTAGGGCTTCAAGGACACTTTGACGGGACACATGACCGTTGCAGGGGTCGAACCTGTGACATCGCGGACGCAGGACGGTCTCTCTAACCACTAGGCGACCCTGCCACCCCTTTCAGACCTCACAGTTGTATTTTGTACAAATCACTCTGAATTTCTTTTTAATTGTTTCTTCCCGTGTATCAACCTGTTTTATGTACTTGTCTGTTTGTCATATATGTTTTCATATAGCACAACTATATTCTGATAGTTTAACTTAGAGCATGTAAGCTCACTTTGTGCATAGTAGACAGTCTTATCTTATTCACTGCTGCACTTTAGAAGATTGTTGTATATGCTTTAGGGCACTGGAACTCAGTGCACAATATTGATTTTTTTTTTTTTTTTTTTAATGGAATCACATTATGTTTTGTTATGTAAATGATATGCCCTAATTAATTATTTCTTGTGTTATCAGTCTGAAATGTTTGACTAAATACATTACTGATGATTGAGAATAGTTATGGGTAGTGCACCTCACGAATAAAGGGCCTCAAAGTTTGCACCTCATGCACTTAGGGGGTCTCTGCTCCAGCCCCACCTAACACACTTGATTCAGCCAATTGAGGTCTTTATGCAGTGTTAACTTTTGGTTTTTGTTTTAGCTTTTTGACTGAAATGTTTATCAGTTTTAGTCAAGGGTTAGTTATGTAATCCATTTTTGTTTAGGTTCTAGTTCAAAATGTCTCAATATTTTAGTCTTGTCACCTTCATTTCAGTCATTGTTTCCATCCTATTTTTCTACTGAAACATTCATATTGGCTGCAACATGCCCATTAACAGTCTTCAGAATCTCTCAGTGCTCTATGGAGGGACTTGCACTATGTGTGTGAGAGCTGGGGTGGGGCAACAGGGTGAGAGGTGGAGAACATACATGTACGCTCTTTCTTCAATCGTGATCAAACAGAATTTAACACAAAACGATATCAATTTGAATGTCCATTGGTCAAATAATTTCGGTCCCGTCACATCATTGTTGACGAAAAATGCACATTGTTTGGAGTTAATAGTGTTAACTTGCTGCCGAGGCTTAGATGTGCAAAATATGGCTGTTGCGTAATCCCTCTAGTAATCATTTTTGTCAACAAAATTTACTGAGTGCTGGAATGGAGCCAAGGCCTGCAGTACTGGGGATAACTACACCTAAAATGTGGGGACGTCAAAACAATTCACTGGATTGACTATTTGGGATTATGTCATTTCACATTCATTTAAAGACTGTAACACGCTATTTCTATATGAGTTGAAATAATTTATCATTCTGTCATTTGTTAATCAAATTTTCTAAATAAAAATATAAATTGATTATCGGTTGCATAATGCCTGCCTGCTTGTTTTATTTCAAGGACAACAAAGAGATTGACAAGGAATCCCAAACTTGATTCACTTATCAAAATCTGCAGGTGACTGGCGTGTTTGAATAATAAGATTCACAGCGTTCTTCAGCTGTCTCAAGGGGAGCGGACTGATGCAGCACAAGGCGCTCCATTAACTCTCCTGTGGCTTCAGCATCTGCTGTGATACATCTTCCGTCCGTCTGCACACACACGCTCTGACATCGCTCCTGGAAAAACTAGAACTCAACTGAAGTTGGAACAACAAGACGGCCTCTGTCAGACAATGGAGTTGACTTTGTGTTATTTACCTTGGCTTTACCAGAATCTCCATTGCTTTCACAGAAGATACTGACACACTGGGTTCAATGATGGACAGTGGGTTATATACATTATATCCATATATATACTGTACATTCAACACTCAATATTCTCTAGCTCAGTACGATCAGGCAGTGTAGTACAGTGTGGTATAAAGAGATAGGTGAAGTGTGTGATCTGCAGTGCATTGGCCCTCTGTACCATGAAGATATTAATACTGAAAAGAATGAGTTGCATTAAATAATCATAATGATTGAAGAACCCACGCTCCTGAGAATGAAAATTGCAGGTCCTGAGAAATTCACACACTGCTGAATAATGGATAATAATGTTCCACAAAGGCGTAGAAAAAATAGATTTTCTTTTGTTTTTCATTTCAGATGCTACAGATTAAAAGTGCGTATTGCTTGGGTGCAGGAGCGCTGCATTAAAACTTATGTGAAACATTTCGATTACATCTTCCTCAGTGACACAGTATCACAGGCAAACCAATCACAGTATATATAGAATACACTAGGGATGGGGATGGGACGATATGCTTATCTCATGTTATGATTCAATACATGATATGGGGTTCACGATTCCATAGAACCACAATACGATGGAATAAATAAAAGTTCAATGACAACAAAGTCTGACTGTGCAGAATTATGATTATTTCTGAGCCACAAAGTAACGGCATTGGCTTGCTAGAATGTAAACAACAATTTAAAAATGTCATTACGAAGTGCAAATAATAGAATCTGGATGGAGAGCTTGTGAAATTGTGATGGGCAAGCCGTCTCATTTGTGATTACTACAGCAGAATAAAATGCAGCTAATATCACGATTAATTTTTCTGCCCCCACGATACATATTGTCACATTTTTATATTGAATTTCGATATATCGTCCCAGCTGAATTCATCGAAATTTACATTACCGACCATCACTATTGCTCTCATCATGGTTAACCTTGTAGGGAATGCAATGTTACATAACCATGGCCAGGCCAGGGTCACCCTAAGTGTACTCACCCCTGTTATGATACTTATTATGTAACTTCATCACAGCATCACAGTCCTACCTTTATTGCTGCAAACCACATAGCCTCTCTTCCGCTCTACTTCCGAGGTGAACCCGCCCCGCCATTCAGCTGAGCTCTTGCTGCGCCCCGCGCCATTACCTTGCATCACTCACCCGGCTTGACTTGACCCGTAACAACGCTCTCCAACTCAGCAGCTATACGGTGTTCCTCCACAAAGTCACTGAGGCTGCTTGTTCCAAATCACCTACCGCTCTAGACCAGCAGTGTCCAACCATGAGCCATCAGGGCCTGAGAGTCTGCAGGTTTTCATCCCAACCAAAGACTATACCAACTGATTTACTGATTAGCTTCAACCAGAGAAAAGGAAGAAGTAATCAATTAAATCATTTGGTGTACTAATTGGAATGAAAATTGGACACTTCTGGTGTCGACGCTTACATGCAAACCCTGGAAAATTGTCTGAAAGAAGGTTTTTTAACACTTATTTTACATTACTTTGCTGATCATGCATGTTCTTTTCCAGCACTGCTCCCCCTCCGCTGCCAAAATCTCTAACCTGGCAGCATGACAGGTCACCAAAACTCTGTCCAATAAACAAGCTACTTGTGAGTCCATGTGACTTTTGTTTACAAGCCCTGACTCACTTGTAATTGGGCAGTGTGAACCTAAACAAAACACATACCAAAATGCAACAGAGTCAACTTTTCCACTATGATTCAGCGCAAAGAAAACAAACCGTAGGTGTGATCGCACCCTCGCACACATTTTGACAAGTGGCGGTTCAGTCCCAGTCCTGTCCTGCTGCCACTGGAGGAGCAGGGGATTAAGCTCCTTGCTCAAAGATGTCTTAACGGCGGTTGTTGAAGGAGAGGAGAGCATTACTCATTCACTTTCCCCTCCCAGATTTCCCCAGCCATGCAGCAACCTTCCAGTCACACCAGTCTTTATTTTAAAAGTGCATTAACAATAGCATAAAAAACGATATAAAAGAGTGCAATACAGTATATACTCCACTGCTAACTGTAAGACACTGATCACAAGGTGTACTGATTTCTTGCCTCAGTTACTGGCTAATTTTCCGGCCTACTTTCTAATTTTAGCTTCTTCCTCACTTCAGATAAAGAAAAAATTCCTAGAAGTGAAATATATATGAGAAATAATATTCTAGGCCATTTGGGTCAAATTGCAGAAGACAGTCAGTGTTTTCCGGTGTAATGAGACAGTGGTTATATGGAGCATTTCTGTGCTACAGTAGGCCTATATTGGTGATGGAAGCTTTTTCTATCACCAAGACACCAGCTGGAAAGGGTCATCTTTACCTCTCGTCTTGTTCAATTGTAAAAAAAAATTCATATGGGACTGAGAAATCACTGCACTGTCAAATCAGGACATTGATTTTGAGAGACAGAGAAGTGGCTGTAAGTTAACCAGAAGGAAAAGCAATCAGAAGGGGAGGTGGGAGAAGTAATATGTCCCTCCTAACCAGAGCAAAACAGAATATACAGTTATTTTTTCATTTTCTGTGGTATTTGTGGCTCAAACTGTGAATTCTCACTGTTTAGTTTTCTCTTTTTTGCTTCTTAAGTGTACAACCAGCATTTACTAACGCACAACGCCTCATTTTCACCTCTCCCTCCGTCTCCCTCGCCCTTTCCCTCGCACTCCTTTGTCCGCCGAGATTGGCAACTTTGAGAATACGCTGTTATTATTCCACAGAATAATCTCTGGATGAGTCCTTTTGAGAGGTAGCAAAGCATATTCATTGGAATAAATGAAAGTGGAGAGGGTGACGGTGGTTCAGCTTAGCGGGTGCCGGGCTATTATTCCTTGCCTTGCTCCATTTTAATCTTTCCAGAGCCTCCACCTCTGCCGGTCCAGTGTTCAGTTCCTCTTACATCTCAGTTCCATGCATTAAGCCAACTCATTTTCCACAGGAGACAGAAAATATGTCCGTCTGCCAGGACCTTTATCTGACTAGCAGGGAATGCCATTAATGGCCCGCTCCGCTCCGCTCTCCACGCTGCTGTTAATCACAGGGAGAGGAAACGTCCTTTCGTGTGCTACAAACCATCTCTCCTGAAGAATGGGACAGGATGCTGTCTATTAACCTGCCATGTCAACATTACAAGTTGCCCGCTTTCACTCCAGTCCCATGTTTTCTTGTCAGTCACTGTGTGGTATTTGATCTCTCAAGCACCGGCCGCTTGATTTGCTTTCTTGACACGAACGGGGAAGGGACACTTAAAAATGTCGCACTAATTCTTGCAGCTTACAAAAAAAATCTACAAGATGTCAGCTTTTAAACAGACAGAGCTGCACACGCATTTGAAATTACGATTTCTCTCTCTCTCTCTCTCTCTCTCTCTCTCTCTCTGTCCCCAGCTGGACAGGGTCAATGTTGACTGTTGAGATTGGCCCTCCAGAAACTAGCTTCACTAGTAGTCTCTCTTTATGCTGTTTAGCGTTACTGACTTATTTATTCTTACCACAGTTATGTGGAAGTTGACACAGCCAACATTGTTACAGGCTATCAAAGCTACAAAGTAAATGATTCCCAGCAAACATTTTGACATTGAATGGATGTGGATAATGACAGCCTGCACCAATGTGCAAAACCTGTGTAAATAAAATAAGCCGGCAAAATGAAAGTTAGTTAGATGCTAATGCGTTGTTCTGTGAAATCAGAACCTAAATATCATTCTGATATCAGTTCAAATGTTTCCAAAGCTGCTTTAATGTGATTTTTTTTAACCTCTCTTGCTCTCCTTCACCACAGCAAAGTGGCTGCAGGCATTATAATGGTACTGAATGTTTGGTTTCTCAAGACAAAGAGATGAAGCCCAAAAGCCTCTTAACCATGTCTCTGTCTCTGCCTCTGTCTCTGTCTCTGTTTCTCTCCCTCTCTCTCTCTCTCTCTCATCCCTGATTTCCTGCTGGTGCCTTTGTGTGTTGAGGACCATTTGGCCCAAGTGTGGAAAGCAATCACACGAGGAACCCACTTGGTAATGCAGATGCTTCATGCGTACTGTAGGACCGAGTGTGTGGGTCAGAGATACAGGGTGAAGGTTATCTTAGACAGTGATAGATAGGATTTAATGGCACACTTTCCAATAACATTCCCAGTGAAGTCAGAACACATTGACCCGATTCCAACTTGTGCAGCACTACTGTTCACTCTAATTTCACACCTGAATCCACTGGACACGCTGGTTCAGAGCGGTTGAGCTTCGATGTTTCAGATCAGCTGCACTGCGATTATTTTAACTGATGCAGAGAGAAAATGGCATCCAGCAACACGGATCCTGGGGAGGGTCTCATCTTATGCGATGGTCTGACATTAGTGGCGTTACATAACCGCGACCTCCGGCTCTGCTGCCGCCTGACTCTGGTACAGCTACACAACCCACCCCCACCCCCCACTCCTCGACCCCCCCCCCCCCCCCCCCCCCCCCCCCCCCCGCCCCGCCTCGCCTCACAATCATTCTGCTTGCGTGGCTTCAGACACGAGCCAAGCTTTGTGACCAAACAAGCTTTTGGCACTTGCTGAGATGTTCTTCTGATCAGTTGATGCGGTCAGCTGAGATGGACTAGCAAGCCAGTGCAGAATGAGAGGGCAATGTTAGTGTTTTCACCACAACTAGTGACACAGCGGTAAATAAAAATGTGGGTAAACTATCGCCTCCAGTCAGTGATCAACATAAGGCAAAGAACCACCATTAGAAAGAAAAATCAACTGTAGTTTCAGAAAAGCATTATTTTTTTTCCTTATAACTCACATCAGTTTGATACTACTTACTATGATGTGTCATATGAATTTACCATAAATGTCAACCCTGTAAAGGCTGAAATTCTGGTAAACTGAGTTTCTGTGGATTTATCTTCTGCTACATCTCTGACCACAACCCAGTTGAAATTTCAGTAATGCTTGCAGCTAGTGGTGCTGCGGTAAATAAAAAGTTGGCTCATAAGGTGAACAGCCAGCAATATAAATTTAAAGAAAAGAGAATCAGTCTGAAGCAACTAACTGTGAGGTATACTATAAATCCATATGCTAAAGATTTAATTCAGCTCATAAATGCAAGTAAACTCTATTTCAAAACTAAACTCACTCAAAGTGAGTTTAGGTTTGTTTACCTCCACATGTATCCAAGGGCCCCCAACAGGTGGGTGCCTGACTCACCTGTCAAGCATCAAGTGGTCCATACTGAAATACAAAACTGCCCCTCAGCAGTCTGACCTGTAAAGCCTTGAAGAACGCAAAATCAATGCAGTTGCGAATGAAGAATATGTCTTCAAAGATTGAAATTGTGTACTCACCAGGGAACAAGCAATTAAACTGTCAAGGGAGTGTGTGTGCACACTGCTGTTTCGCCTCTCCCTCTCTCTCTCTCTCTGTCCGTCTCTCTCTCTCTTTCCTCCGTGTTGGATAATCTTTTATTTATTGTAAAATGTGTTTGTTGTTGCTGTGTCTGTAACTAAATGTGCTGCTGCTGTCTTCGGCAAGTCAGCTTTGAATAATAGATCTTTGATCTCAACAGAGCTAACCTGGTGAAAGTTAAATAGGTGGAAAAAAACTTGTACTTATGTCAGACTTTACTGGTTAAAGCATCTGGTGTTGGATCATCAGTGAGTCTGTGCGTAGACCAAATCCATGGGTAACAGGGAGGCTTGCCAGGTTGATTTGATAGAGCAGCACTGCAGAGTGATAATCAAAAGAGATCTTGACAGCCATCACACATCTGAAACCACTTAGCTCCTGCATTAGAAAGGACACCACTCTCAATTCAGAATAAGTGGGGTTCTACTGCAAAAGGCTGTAGATTAATTTTAGGAAAGCAATCCTTACCTGAAGCTTATTCATTCTCATTCTGTATCTCCATTCAATATACAAGATCCAGGCTGTAAAATTGATTCACTATCTTTTAGAGCATATCAAATTTCATTTCATTCTTTTGCTGTCAATCATTTTGAGGGAGTGGATGTTTTGTAAATGCTGGATATAGTGCTGTTATTAGTAAATCAGCTTTTGTGAATGTAATCAAGCGAAAAGCTTACCTATTCCTCCTGAGACTTTGCTCCTCTCAGTGTATATCATGGTGCACTGAGTTCAAAAGTGAAAAAAGCAGCACCCTCTCTTTCACCAGAGTAGACAGAGCTTCAGGGAGCTTCTGTCATTGTCAACCTTGGAAACTCAACTCTGCTCTGACAGCTAAATAAAGGTTCATTGTTTTTTATGTCCCTGGCATATGTCTAGCCGATCTGATGCGAGTCTCAGAAGTGAAAAAATAGGTTTAAATCAGAATGGGAATCAATATGTGTTTGTCATGGAGATGTATTGACAGCGTACATTGTAACGCAGCACATGCTGACACGTCCTACAAGGACAACAGGACCTCACATTTAGTGTCAGACAGTGCAGCACACGCCAAAACCGATTTGCTGCTGTATGCTTCGGGTGCAGACCGGCACAGCAGGGAACAGCCTTACCGCAGATGCTGCTGCATTTCAAAGCATGACAAGAAATCACTCGGATGCATACAGTCCCATTTGCTTCTTGCTCTGGTGTGTGTAAATGAGTGAAATAGCTCTCGCAACCTTGATGGCACCGTTGCAATTGTGCCCCCTTGTTTTTTTTTCTAGAAAGAACCGCTGAGAGCCTCGGAAATGTTTCTGACTTCAGCATGGATTAGCGTCAAATCTGCAGTGCTGCTCCTGTGTCACTTGTGATTAGGTGTCCTCCTCGAAGATCTGGAGGAAAATTCGCCAAGCACCCCTCACAACCCCACACACCCAACACACCCCGGTCATGTCGCGGAGCTCCTCGCCGGTTAGATAACCGGCCTAGATAGGAGCTGGAGTGATTGTTGTGAGATCCATACGCAGCGCTTGTGTAAGATCAGCATGCAACAACTAGGAGTGTGTTCTGGACAGTGAGATGACACGTCAGAGAGGCAAAGATAATGCTAATGCTAATAGGGGGATGGGACAGGGTTAGGGTTAGGGATGGGACAATATATTGAAATTCAATATATTACAATGTAAAAACTAATGAGCTCCATTTTATTCTGCTGTAGTAATCACAAAAGAGACGCTTCACATCACAATTTCTCAAGCTCCCCATCCAAATTATATTATTTGCACTTTGTAATGACAATTTTAAATTGTTGTATGTTATTTACATTCTAGCATTCTAGCTAATTCCATTGCTAGAAAGATTCATGGCTCAGAAATAAACATAATTCTGCACAGTCAGATTTTGTTGTCATTGAACTTCTATTTATAACATCATATCGTGGTTGTATTGAATCGTGAACCCCATATTGCGTATCAAATCGTATTGTGAGATAAGCATATTGTCCCATCCTTAACTAATACTAATGCTAATGCTAATGCTAATGCTAATCATCATCATCATGTAATTGTAGTTGGCATCATAATAATCATATATGTAAACCGCTTTTCATAAAAGAAAAAGAACAAAACACAAACAAAACCACTATAACCATAATAGAGGGAAGTCTTGTAGGGTAGCCATAGAACAATAAAGGTTTCATTTAACTTAAAAAAAAAAAGGCCTTGTCTTCCTTTTTTCAAGCATTCTTTTACCTTTAACTTCAATGAGCACCTTTTGTTGCAAACAGAAGCATAAAGCGAGAACGCACTCTGGTATCACGACAGGACCTGTTGTGCCACAAAACAGCTATTATGCAATCAAATTTCTTCTAATCGAACACACTTACACTTACAAACTTCACATATAAATGCTACACACCTGAAGTGTTTCACAAGAGAGAGCTCCATGTGCTTAAGAGGGGCAAAAATAAAAAATAACAAGGCAGCGGAGGCGGTCAGACAGCGGCCCTTGTTTTCTGTCCCAGGATTATTTTACATCTCATTGTTCCTTCACTGAAATCTCTCCGGGGGACGAGCCGCTCCATGGTTTCTCATGAGCCAATTCAGCGGTCTCTTCCGGCCACGCAGGGACTTAAGAGAGGAGCCACTTCCAGCCACTGGCACACCGAGCACCGCTGGAGAGAGATTGCATAACTAATGGCAGCCTTCTGCGGCCGAGGCTTTATCACAGCAACTGTCTTGGTCTGATGCTGATACAGTAGGCCGAGTAGAGAGAGAGAGAGAAAGAGAGAGGAGGTTAGAGAGAATCAGAGTGGATGGGGATGACAGCGGGTCACAGGTCAGGGGTTCTTGCCTCAAAGACATTTTGTCACTTTTTTTTAACGACACAGAATATCAAAGCGTTTTAGTAAAATTCTGCAAAGCCAACAGTAGTGTTGCTTTGCAGGATAAAGGGTCATGTCCCGCGGTAGTTAATTGTGTCACGGATGGAAGAACATCCGATTATACAATATTTTGTGGCTTGTATTACTTTTCTGTTGCTGTCAAAGAAACTGAATGTAATGCCATGTCTGTAATGATTTCTAAGGGAAATTATATGGTCAAATATCATGGAAATAAAAGTCTTCCTGGCAATTATATCCATCTTTGTATTTGGAATAATGCAGTGTACATTTATGTATGTAAATACATCACAAACAGGTTCTTGCTTAGGGTTTGGTATATTTAAGAAGCTGTTGTCCATTAAAATCTAACCAGTCCTGAGCTTTAAGGTCACCAAGTATCTGCTATGGCAGATTTACAGTCCAGACAAATGAGGTGATCTCACCCTCAGACAAGGAGGAATCTGTCCCTGTATTATCGTGGCCAAATATGGGCTTGGGCTCCTGACCTCACTTGTGTGCCTGTAAGTCCAAAACACTATCTTGTGAAGATGATTGCTCTATCATGGAAGAGCAACAAAGAATATCTCATTTCGATTTCAAACGCACTCAAAAAAGTGAGGTTTCTATATATATTTTGGCTGGACGTGTGCAGTCCTTATTTAACCTTCGTCCCTTGTTTATAATCGTTCCATCTGCTAAATTTGAGCTTCCGCTAACAAATAAGCTTTCCAAATTTTTTTTCCCAATGGTATGGCTCTTCCTGGAAGTGTTTGTCTAAAGAGCTCATGCTTAGCTGCTGCATACTCTCAGGTCTTGTATAAAAAGTTTCAGTCCAATAAATTACTATGTAAACAATGCCACTAGTAGGGAGACAGTGTTTCAATAGAGAGCACCATACTGCAGCTACAGATTGGGCCTGTACATCTGAAACTGATGAGACTAATATGACAACTACTACAACTACTACTGCTAATAATGATAATAACAACAACAACACTTTCTAGACTCGTCTAGCCTCTACTGACAGTTGCCTCATTTACATGTTTGGATCAGGGAGAGAGATGCAGAGCTTTGCCCTTTAGACAAAAAGTGCCTCATAATAACCTTTACATGAGTTTAAAGCAGAAAGCACCGGTTTCATTACATTGTGCCACTGTCGCCACTCGCTGTATGTCAACAAGCACCTGAGCTTGGGAGCGTTAGCGGTGACAGAGTTCCATCCAGTCTGAGTCCCTCTTCAATTTGAACGCATAAAGTCCAGCGAAAGGGCATCCAGGAATATGTTGGTTGGCTCGCCTGTGAGCTGGAAGAAACCGTTATTACAATGATTCGGAGTGATTGTTGACATATTCTCCAAAAGGTTAGGAAGGGCTGTCACTGCCATTACATGCTGCACGTTTCCAGCCAGCAGGAAAGGATTGTACCCAGAGATGCGCGCACATGTGTGTGTGTGTGTGTGTGCTTGTGCTTATACGTTAACGCATGTGGGCTTCACTTATAGGCCGTGAGAGACGACTATAGGAGCTGCGGCACTCGCTCATCCCACCGGTGATGAGAGGCTTGAAGCAGCAGGTCTGCGCTCTCATGGGATGACGGCAATGGAAAACTCCCATCAGAGACTGTTTTTCTCCACTTTTCCAGTACTACTGTTTGATTGCTTAAAGGGGCGATAGGTAGCGATCATAAGATTTCTGGCTTTCAAGCGAGTGAGCGATCGGCATATTTCAACACAACACATTTCATTCTCAAGCCAAAAAAAAAAGCAAACGACAAAGCGGTATGATTATTCCAGTACTGTGCATGGGGATATACTGTATTTTCTCTTCACTGGACATTTCTGTTGGATCTCTGCTCTAATTAGCTAGCTTACTCGTCTCTAATGTGACTTTATTGCTTATGGCAATTACAAGCTACAGTAGCTGAAGGGGATGGGGAGGGGACTGTGCCAGAGAGCAATCAGTGTTGTTGCAATTCCTACTGGTCGCCACTAGAGGTCGATAAAAGTCATAGATTACTTAATGCCCCTTTAACCCAGTTCTGAAGCTATGATGTCATCATGAACCAAAGTTTAGTCGGCATGGTGCTATTACCGTAATTGCAATCCTTTGTAATTAGGTTTTGTGGTGTTACCCAGGTAGACAACAGAATAGAATAGAATAGAATAGAATAGAAGTAAAAAAGAAATAATAGACATCAAGACCAGTGTTATTATTGAATTTTAAATTTGATCCTATACATATACCATTAGTGATAGTAGTGAACATTGTCAATATGTTGTTGTCATGGAAGTCTCTGCTTTTCAGTGAGCAATGGAGGGAAAAGAATACAAGTAAAAAAAAAGAAGAAGAAGAAGAAGAAGAAAGCAATTACATTGATTAGAGAGGCTGGGAAAGTCATCAAACAGGTCTTGGAAGATGGAGCTTAGCAGCAGACTTGATTAGGTTAAGGCCACTATTTCCTAACTGCCATCTGCTTTTAACCCTTATTTAACCAGCCATGCTCACTATAAGACCAGTGTGTTTTAGTAAAGGCCTGAGGAAACTGTGGGCTTATGATTTGATGTCTGGATGTGTTTTTGCACTGAAACCATGTTCAGTTTCACCATCATAGTATATTCTTTATAAGCCAATTAGGCCACTGCTGCTCAAGTATGCCACCACAGGCTCGTTTAGAGACTCAGTGCAATTAAGATAAGGTTTTGGCATTTAGTTGAAATCAAAAGCCTGCATGGAGCCATTTAACAGCTATGACGGGCAAAAACAAGTTATTCATCTCTGGATTCAAACCAAGTCTTCAAACACAAGTCTTGTATAATTCATCCACAAGCTGATGATCAGTTTCATAAATAACCTTGCTGACGAGTAACTGGTATAATCATAATCTGATTACAGAAATTACAGATGCTGTTAAAAATACTAAAAATGTGAGTCTGATTACTCAAATTTGAAAGATATTTAAAGGGGGAAAAAAATCAAATTACACAATTTGGTAGAATAAATTGTTCATTCTAGGTATTGATTGCTAAGTCATCCACAAGTAACTAAAGGTAATCAGATTACCATAGTGAATTTTAGTATTCCAGTAGATTACATTCCTCATTACAGTTTTCAGCAGGTGACCTTAGACCTCAGCAGCTCTGCGTTTGTTCTGCAACATGTTATATAACAGCGTGCAGCCATACGCTCACTGTTGATATCTATGTAAAGTATGCATAGGTGAGCATTGCTGAGCAGTGATCATGAATAATTCTCTGGTCAGTTCAGCGTGCAGAAAAGTTAACAAATTACCCATGAACCTTTTAATAAACGCTGACCCGGGTCGATCTGCTCGGCTGACCTTTCAGTGGCCTCGCACGAGCTTTCTGCACCGATCCTCCACCACCTCTCCCTCCCTCAGGCCCGACCTCACACCACTGGAGGTTAGCTGTCAATCAAATGTTTCCGGGCCATCCGGCGTGAATGCTTCTGGCCGCTCATATTTCTTTCATGGCCGTCGCAGACGTTGTGGCTCTTGAGGGGCGCGTTTGAAGAAGAACAGGTTCACTGCGGTGGATGTTTGTCAGAAAGCCTACAGTATATACATTTGGTACAGTGTAATGTAATCAAAGAGATAAAATGTTGCACATCTCTGCCTTCTTTAAACATGTTTGCATTTTTAGAGATGTTCTACTCTGCAAATGTAATCGCTGGCACTTGCTCTTCTGCTCTAACATCATCCAACAAGACTCTTCCGAGGTATCTTAGTTAAAGACATTTCCTACAATTAATTCTATAAGACAGGGACACAGAAATATCTATTCATGGGAGGGTGAGGTTAGTCCTAATTTTGAATCATGTTATAGAGCAGAATAATAAGTGTAAAGTGTTTAGTGGTGAGAGCAATGAGTTGTACTGCTGCCTGTGAAGAATAGAGAGATGAGCTATGAACTATCTGGGAAGTTGCCAGAATCCAGTTTAGGACTCTGTTGCACCAGAGGAGTGAAACAAGGAGGAGAGGTCACAACAAGTAGCCAAATAATATATCTTTGATCATCAAGCCAGAAAGAAAAACAAACACAGCAGTTCATTTCAATATCTTTTTCAGTGGTAGTTTTTAGCTGAATAGCACCTATGGATACATTTGTAAAACACCTCCCTAACTGTATTCAAAATCAGGTACGTTGATTGGATGGACCAAAACTTTTTTATTGCAGGTTTTGAACCAGATTGTCCTAGTAAGATATCACACAAGGGACAGTGACAGACAGTGTCCCTATGAAAAAAATGAATGCATGTTCCTATTTTCAGCAAGTGAGGCCACTCTGAGGGGGAAACTACTGCGGTTCAGCTTTCAAATCCAACATGGTCTGTTTGGTCTTTGACGCCCCCTACTGTTCATTCAAATTCTGTGATTGCCAATGACGACCATATTGCTGCCTTCAATGTCCCCTCGTAAACTTCTGATTTCGAGTTCTGAGGTCATAAATCAGACATGTAATTGATGGATCAATTCAAGAGGCATTAAGTAACCTATGGCCTTTATCGACCATTGATAGAGTCATTCTGGCGACTGGGTTGGATAGAAAATGTATAGTAAAATGCAAAAAAAAAAAAAAAAAAGCCAAACTCAACAAAAATAGATAGAATTTGTAATAGATGTAAGACACTAAAAAGAACCGAGATTTCCAGGTGGAATATCCTACTTCACATGTAAGGCTGCTATCTTGGACATCTGCTAACTTGGAGTCAGGTAGAGGCCAAAGGCAATATGCTGAATCCTTTTGGGCCTGGTTATTAATTCATTGATTTGTTTGTTTATTTATTTACTTATTTATTACAGTGTGATTAGTCTATCATACTGGATGATTTAACTACCTAAATACTGATTTAACTGCCTAAATTTCACAAATAGTAAACTGACTATTTTGTTAGCTTCGATAAACATTTATCAAAGTTACAAAAACATATAGCTACTGGATAGTAATTGTATTAGCAAGTACACTCAAACTCGCTGTCTTTTTAAGTCTATCATAACTTAAACTCACCGCTCATTCTCCTTCTATCATCTTGTAATAGGTCGGTTTCTCTTCTGCGCATGTGTCAGGTAGAGGGGCCTGAGTGGTGTTGGTTGGTGCGGAGTCCTTTGTTGGGTCGTACAAGTGCGCTGAACTCGATATTTCCGACGGCACCTGAAGGCGACATGTGGTCAGACACTCGTAGTTGTTTCGCTGAAGGCGCAGCCGCCCGGTCAGCTGACTCAACATTGTCATGTGGTGTTTGCAGGCAAGGAGATCCCAGAGAGAGTGAATAACAACCTGGGGTCCCTAACAAAATACGCCTTGGTAGTCGTCTGTTCCTGGTTTATCACATTCACGCGTCCAGCATGGCGTGGACAAAGTACCAGCTCTTCCTGGCGGGACTTATGCTCACAACTGGCTCTATAAACACATTATCGGCAAAGTAAGTAGAGGCTAATATGAGGTATCTTTGTCGTGTGTTTGTAAAGTCATTTTCACTTTCTGCTGTTGGAGAACTAGCTAGACAATAAACATAGTGTTGTAAAACGGAGCTGGGATAACGTTTGTGATTAAAATCTATATTTTCATTAACAAGAGAGCTTGTCAGCTAAATAACCTAATTATGGTAGCGTATTGCACTGTTACAAGGTGTTATTAACAGAGAATCCATTCGTAGTTCAGCTAACTTTATCTAGGTGTTAACATGTAGCTAGTTAACAATAAGCTAGTGACCCTTACACAGCCTGTGCTGACCGAGCTAGCTAGCTTTACAGAGCCGTCTGATATCAGGCTATATACTGCTGGTGGATAGGCGTTTTTATCAAACTGAAAGTGGAATGATCAGCTATGTGTATTATCTCTGTTTAGAAGCTAATCTGTGAGTAAAGACAGACATTTCTGCCTTGTTTACAGACTTGATAAGATTGCTGCCTGGAAGCAACTGTTGTTGGATTGACAGGCTTGTAAAATTGCCTTATCTAGGGTCAAAATGCTGCAGCACCCACATGAGATTCCCAAAGTTAGCTAAGGTTAGCTCCTCAAATGCACAATGCCATGATCATGAGCTATCAATATTAGAAATTCACTTTAATGGGCCGTGGCTCAGGTGTTCACGCCCAGTCAGAGGTAAGTAATGGACTGTCAGTCTTGTTTTTTGTTAGGCAATAGCTCCCGTGACAAATGAGTCACCATATATTTCAGTCTTCCCTCACTAATGTCACGACAGGGAGAGGTGGGAGGGCAACTTGCCATTTCAGCAAAACCTTTGTAAAAGTTAAGCTTTTTTACTTCTCCTATAACCTGTGATGTCAGCTCTCTACCGCCTGCCACGCAAACGTTCAGTCTAGTTGTACTTCTGCTACTCTTTGCCTTAGTATGGATTTTGTCAGCAGAACAGTAGCTATGAATAAAGCCTTAAGTACATCCTGTGCTGTTTATGTTAGTTTAAACTGTGTCATGTTTCTCACAGCAGAACAGAGAGTGTAGCAGTAGAAAGATCAGGTTTCACTACAGTCACGTAAAAGCAACCACTTCACTGTGCTGCTTCACTGGCTATAACGCCCTAAAACTGCGATCGGTTACATCACGTCAGCCTGTGCAGGCTGATAGGCTTGGTAGCAGTTCCCTCTTTCCCTCCATGCAAGATGATTATAACAAACCAACAAGCGCCATATAAACCTACTCTAATCCAAATCACAAACACAATTACCACAAATGACTGTTATCAACCAGCAAGCCCCCTTTAGTTTAGTATCAATGGGTCCCAAAGCTGTTGTATGTGAAGGAAGGGCTGTGTCATCACTTTTAAGGAGCACATCCCCTTGTCTTGCATATTGACCCAGACGGGACGCTCACATGCCAGTCATGCTTCTGCTGATTGTCTGGCTATAAAAGTCAATGGATTACACAGGCTGAGTAAGGCACTCGCTAACCTGTCTGACTGCACAGTGTTTTACATGAGGGCAAAATGAAACCAGTGTGTTTGATTGTGCAGAACATCCATAATGAAATCTTAATAATGTCTTCTTGTCTGGCAGATGGGCGGACATGTTCACGGCTAGGGGCTGCCGCGATGACCCTGAACACACTTTCTCTCACCCATTTGTACAGGTAATGCTCTCTCCTGAAAAAAATGTTGCATTTGACAGTGTTCTGTATCATGTGTATCATCGTTATTATTATTATTCTTTCACTGAGCACCACATTGGAAATATGGGTTAGCATCTGGGACATGCACGTGTTTGGATTTTCTATACGTATTTCTGCCCAAAGAAAATCAAATCAAATCAAATCAAAGTTTGGATCTGTTTTCCCTCTCTGTCTGTCCCTCTCTGTGTCTTCCCCCCATGCTCCCTGCCCAGGCGGTGGGGATGTTCCTGGGCGAGTTCAGCTGTCTAGCGGTCTTCTACATCTTGCTCTGCCACGACAGACGTAGGCCAGAGCCCAGGATGAACGCAGGCCAGAGCTTCAACCCACTCCTCTTCCTCCCCCCTGCCATGTGTGACATGACCGGGACCTCCATCATGTATGTTGGTAAGTGACCATTGCAGGTATCTATTGCTTTGTTTTTTCATTGTGAGCTAAACCTAAGAAAAATAGTTTTATCCTGGATGCAGAAAACTGCCCACTGTGTATGTGTCCAATGAAACTCTTTGCTGTTTCCAGCTCTCAGCATGACGAGCGCCTCCAGCTTCCAGATGCTGCGAGGAGCCGTCATCGTCTTCACCGGTCTGCTGTCTGTGGCTTTCCTGGGCCGCCGCCTGGTGGCCAGCCAGTGGCTCGGCATCCTGATCACCATCATGGGCCTGGTGGTGGTGGGCCTGGCCGACTTCCTCAGCGGGTACAAGAACACGCACAAGCTCAGCGACATCATCACTGGTATGGGAGTGGATTTCCATTCAGATCTGCGACAGTAGTCTGACTTTGGATAGGACTAATTTGGAGAAAAAGACATGATTTTCCTCTAAAACAAAATAAAGTGTAGTCCTAATGTTGGTTAATGCTTTGATTAGGATAAAATATCTTTTTTAACCCAAGCAAACCTGTACTTGAACCATCATGACCAAAACAGAATGGATAATGAGATGAAAAAATAAATTACCTCCAAGCACCACTGCAACATGAAACTTTACAGCAAATACTGTATGACAAAGTCCAATTTTTTTTCTCTTCTAAAGCATGTAGTATTGCATTAGCAGCTAAGTATGCACCACTACTCTGTTTTGCCCTGCAGGAGACCTTCTGATCATCTTGGCTCAGATCATTGTTGCTGTGCAGATGGTCCTGGAGGAAAAGTTCGTCTACAAACATGATGTTCATCCTCTTCGGGCCGTGGGCACTGAAGGTACGGTGAACGTTCATTTGCAATTACATTTAACATTTAACATTTCAGGCATTTAGCTGACACTTTTAACTAGAGCAACTTAAACTAAAGGAAAAATCCACCCTATAAGACTTCAACACTGTTATAAAGTCTAATGTAATAATGTAATGTAATCTGATCTAATCTAATCTAACATTGTTGAAAACAAAGCAATGTACTTTGCATTCCTGCGTCCATTTTGTTGTTTGGAGGTGTATTCTGATTCCCGTGATAACTGGCCAAATGTAGATGACATGATGTGATGCTGAGAGAGCGCAACTTTTCTGAAGAAAATGTTTCAGCGATCTAAAACATCGTCAGGTTTTGGTGTCAGTCTCTCAGAATCAAAGAGCGAGGGCTTCTTTCTAGAGCCACCATTTTGCACCAAGAGACGTTCAACAATCACAGAGGGAGGGATCCATTGTAGAAGAGGAAGAGATACCAGTTTCTCCACCGGCAGTAGCTTCAATAGATCAGAATGCAATGCAGCATGGACATTTTGTGTTTTGAGTAAAGGGCACAACCCTTTTTTTCCTTGACTGGAAAAACTCCCACTCTTGTGTTCTTACTATCACTATCACTATTGTAGTCTCCACCTACAAGTTTTCCTATAAGTATAAAAGTAAAATTCCTGAACTGCCAATGTTACAAGAAGCCGATAATGAAGAGTTCAAAGGTCAAAACAACTCTGTCTAGAAAACAGAGTCAATCAATATGTGTCCCTTGAATCTTCATGTGCAATTTACAAGTGCTAGGAAAAGAAATAAGAGCCATGTTGATTTTTTTTTAGAATCCTTTGTTCTTGGTAATACAGCCTGTATATCAACTGTGTTACTGGAGCAATGGTGTTTGTGCAATTGTACAGTGAAGCAAATACTTTATTACCACCTTGGCATTTTGAAAAGTAGTTGGTTATTTTTCTCCACCAGATACTTTGTGTGTGCCAAGTTGTGAGTGGGAAAATTACCCTAAAATGGAAGGTTTTTAAATACTTTTCCTCTAAGTACAGTTTAGAATTGTGAAAATGACAGTCTATACCAGTGATTGCCAACCTTTTTAAGACCCCTAATTTAGTCCACACAGACCCCCATTTGATGAGATTTTGTCTCTCAGACCCAAATCTGAGAATATTTCTATTGTTAGATATGATTTTGTCCAGAATTCCCATACTATCTGTATTGTAGGTAGAGAGATAACAGTGAAACTATGATCAAAACAGTCATTCTCCTACCTTCTCTAATTGTGTTAACTTCTTGTAAATGAAATAATGAAGTTTAACAATTCATCAATTTGCTGGGGACCCCCCTGGAATTCCCTCAAGGACCCCTGGTGGTCCCCGGAACCCACGTTGAGAACCACTGGTCTATACAAAGTATTTACAGAATGGGCTTTGTAGGGGCAAATATAGAAAGAGTCTGAAGAAGTAAAATAAACAGCTGAAAACCAAAATGTTAAGGCCGCCCTGTAAGAGTGACATTAACATTCTAAACAGAAACTTCTCATATATGTTTGTTAATCCAGATAGATCATCGATCAGTGTCGTCTTTTAAATAATTTTGTAAAACAGAGTTACAGACTGACTTTTTAATCATTTGTTTTATGTGATATTTACCCATTTTATTTGTGTGACCTTGTACCTTACTGTATGTGAAGCACTGTTTTAAAGAAGTGCTGTTCAGATGAAGCTTACCGCTCTCGCTCTCTGTTCCCAGGGTTCTTTGGTTTCTTCGTCCTGTCGCTGCTGCTCATCCCCATGTTCTTCATCCCCGTGGGCAGCTTCGGCGGCAACCCCCGGCAGGTCCTGGAGGACGCGCTGGACGCCTTCTGCCAGATCGGCCACCAGCCCCTCATCCTGCTGGCGCTGCTGGGCAACACCGTCAGCATCGCCTTCTTCAACTTCGCCGGCATCAGCGTCACCAAGGAGATCAGCGCCACCACCCGCATGGTGCTGGACAGCCTGCGCACGCTGGTCATCTGGGCGGTGAGCCTGGCGCTGGGCTGGGAGACGTTCCACGGCCTGCAGGTGCTGGGCTTCGTCGTGCTGCTGGTGGGCACGGCGCTCTACAACGGACTGCACCGCCCCCTGCTGGCCAGGATGCCTTGCTGCGCGGGGATGGTGGGCGCGGAGGAGGGGGAGAGCGAGGCGGCGGAACGGGAGCGGCTGCTGGCCGACGGCAGGGTCCAGGCCGACGACGAGAGCTAAACTCGGCTCCAAACGTAAAACTTGACGGCCATGACGGCGTATCGGAGCGTCTGTCGGAGACACGGCACGTTTCCCGCAACGCTGTCAGTGACAATCTCTTTTTAAATTGTTGTGTTCACGCCTCAGATTTTAACTGACTCGCAGCCTTCACACCTTGTGGGAATATGTGGGAGTGCGCAGGCTTTCGTAAACAAACAGACGGTAGGGAGGGTGGTGTGAAGGCGTTGTATCACATACGGGTTTCCTAAGGTTTAGTTGATTCTACAGATCGACTGTTTTATTATATCCTTCTGAAACAAAGCGGAAGTAGTTTTTAGCCAGTGTCAGCAGCTGCTCCTTGACCCTTTTAGCTGTTTTTTATTGGAAGAAAAGGCTTGGACACTTTTCAGTGTTATCTATAGAGCTCAATCCACCATAGAAACCAGCACAGGTTTGTGAAAGTTATTGCCACAAAAGTTAAAAATTAATGTCAAAATCAGGTTTTGTACAGATTGGCTTACATGTGCAATAGGTGGATAATTGTCATGTTTTAGATAGTGATTTTTATATCTGTGGTACTGTATGCAATTTTTATGTGATCTCTTTTAGGTTTTAGGTTTCTTTTTTAAAATGTTGCGAACTATGATTTTGCCAAAATGGCTGGCAATGTGTAAATCATGCATTGAATGCCAATCCACTGCCTTGTGAAGGCCCTACAGACATGTGTTTTCTTCTATTCAACATTTCCTTTGTCATCTTTATTTGGAAGAAGTGCAAGGGCATTTTCTTAATTTCACTTTGGTTGAATTGTTTTGAAAAAATACTTCTGTATATTTGCTCTCAGGCATTGCTGATATTGTTGGTTTATGTTTACAGGTCAACATGTACCAAGAAGTCTGAGCTCAAAAGTATTGATAATACACTAAGTGATCTGCACTTGATATTGTAAATCTTGCTTCTCCCACCACACTCAGTTGTCTAGCTAAGAGGTTTGCTGTAACATATAATAAGAAAAAAGGGAACTGTCGTTAAATCACACATGTTGAAATGTATGTTTTTTTATTTAGACCTATACATTGAATGATGTGCTGTGAACAACATTGAATGGATGCAAGGAACAGATGAAGAGAGACGTTTTTCAAAAATACATTTCTGAAACTATCCATAAAGTCTCAAAACATTTTTGCGTTTCATCATTGAACAGACGAAGTAGACATTCATGAATTCGGGGCTGGTTGTCCTGCTGTTTTTCTTCATCCAAAGAGCCATTGTTAACCGTAGCCCATAGACTCTGTTCCACTGCTCAACAGGTTCCCACTTTCTGCCTTTTGCAAATTGCTATATCTTCAAAAATATATGAACACATTTTCAAATATCAAATAGGACCCAACCAAAGTAGTTTATTTTTTAGCAAGATTTTCAACACTGTAAAAACTCATAGTGCAATTTAGTGAAATCAATGCATCTTTATCCATTAACACAATGTATATAGATGTGTTTGTGAATTTCAACTTAAAAGTGCTAGTTATGAGCTTCATGACTTAAAATCATGAGGTCACATCTTGTGACTTAAAATTACAAGTTGAAAGAACGCCTTATAAAGCATTCACTAAACTCAACACTGTTAGTTTATTAGCAGACTTCCCAGTATGCATTGCATACGGTTTAACTCTCCAGAAACTCTTCCTTCTTCTGGTTTAAATGAATTTACAGGATAGAGACTTGATATGTATGTATATTTGGTGAATCATAGGTCAATTTCTGATAAAAAAAAACAACAAAACATGATAAAATCTACTATCTATCTTATCTATGTATCTGGGAATTCACAATAAGTAAGTTTCTCTCTGATGCACATGGCAAATACAATCCACTACAAGTAAGTGTATTGCAGCTGCATACTATATGTTGAACTGTGTATTAATCATGTGATACAAGAGGAACTTGAACTTAACTTCAACTTGGAAACATGAATCAGCATGACTAGACATTTGTTGATTGAACTTATTGTTCTAAATTCACTCAGTTAGCTTTTCTACATTAGAACAACTAACTAATGACCTTTGACCTAACTATTCAGTACTACTCTAGTCAACTCACAATTTTAAGGCAGCAAGGAAACTTATGTTTTTAAGTTGAACTGCCTTAATATTTTTTGCAGTGCAGAAACTAAGAAAAAATACATAAAAACAGCACTCAACCAGTATTAGTATTTCTGGATTATGTCATTTGGTTTATACTAAATAGCTGGTGTGGTATTCGGTACTTGAAATTTCCACCTTTATATAGGCCTGTAGGGTTAAATTTGTTTACAGGCCCTAACAGTTGCTTCTCAATGCATTATAAAGGAGTTTTTTCTGTCCAAATTGAATAAGAGGATAAATGTTCACTTCTGACCAAAGTAAGCTGTTGAAAAGAGATAAAACGGTATAAATGCTCTTCAGACTGGTTATCTGCCCCTTTCAGCTTATAGGTGCAGGTGATCAGTGTTAGTGTCAGTGTTAGTCATGCCTGTTTGGAAACTCTATCTCTGTGTTTGAATCTGAAAAGGGCACCAGTTTGTATTTTAAAAACAACAAAAAAATAGTAAATGTTAAAAAATCAAATTACATACGGCATGAATGATTGGGGGCAAATGTAAACTAGACATAGACAGAAGTAAACGGTGAAAATTATGACGAAGATTGTGATGAAGTTATGACGTGAAGTCCTGTCTTTGCAGCTGGACCAGCAAGCAGCAGCCAGTGAAGTGAACAGCCAGTGCAAGTGTCCCTTGTCAGCCGTCCCGACACAGGCAGCTGACACCTGTCTGCACTTCCTGCCCCGACCCAACATCCTCCCTAATGACCGGGCCTCTGCTTTAATGGAGGTCAAAGGTTAAGCCCGAGCCTTATGCCATCCCCAGAGATCTGTACACACTGGCTGGTACAGCTACCGACTAGATGGAGGAAACTGGGTTCATTAGCCAAATATGCACAGAATGTGTTTTTGATTGAATTAGAATCAAATTAATTAGCATCACAGTTTTGTTTATTTTATTTTATTTAAACTATTGATTGTTTACTTGGAAACAAAATCATTAATTGTCAGCTGTCTTGTGGAATTGTCATTTGATAGACCTATGTGTATAGCACCTTCTATTTGCCATTCAATATTCACACAAGGATAATATTATTTAAAAAAATATATATATTGAGTTATTTGCCTTACAGGACTGTTGGACTACCATATTCCCATATTCCTACCATATTGACTACAATATTCCTATACACCCATTGTGCCACAGAGCAGGGGAAGTCACAGGGACCTTAAATCATGTGTGAAATATGTTTTAAAGTTGTGTCGACTATATAGTATAGTTTATACTTCTTATAGACTGTGTAATTCCAATCATTTATGAGAAAAACACTGTGCAAAACATATGTCCAAAAGCCAATGGATCCACATATTTCAGAGCCCTTCTCTTTTTTCTATTGGTTTTATATAACAAATGGCCACTAGATGGCAGCGTTTTGCTAAAAGTTGAAAAAAGAAGCTTCTTTTTTATGTGCGGCTTTGATAATGGGCTGCTACCTTGCTGATGTACTGAGGAATGAAGTATTAAATGATATTGTCCACAGTAACATTTAGTTAATATAGTGGGATGGATTCATTGCAAATAAACTCCACTTGAAATTGTAATAAAAATGAATAAATACAAAAAAAAAAAAAAAGATAGGCCTACACAACCCCTTGTGAAAAAGAATTACTGCAATCCTAAATATTTTTTTAAAATGTACTACAAAATCTCACTGCATAGCTATAAACTATATAGGTATAATATCCTAGTTGACTTATAGTAGATTATAGGAATATTATAGTGATGGCATAGGAGATAGAAAATACCACCAAGAACGATAAGGTCTCTGTAAACTCACTATTGAAACACTATAAAGCCACATTAATTGTATAGGAATATTATAGTGATTTTTCGTTAGGGACAGTTTGACTAAATTTAAGAGGCGAGTGTTTTTTTTTTTAAACAAAATCAAATAGTTTATGCAACAATTTGGGCTAAAAAAATATATATAATTCACGTGGACTTTCCTACACAAAGTCTCTGTATAAGAAACGTGATGCTGCTGCTAGTGCAGCTACAGCTTGCCTAAGCCCACAGTATAGGCGGTGACGTGAAAAAAAAACCTGTTATGAAATTCAGTTTACATTAAAACGAAAAATGACATGCAAGGCGCTCCTGGGACGGGCTGGAAAAACTATTTCGGTAGCGTGTTTTCCTCGACAAAGCTGTCCCGGGAGGAACGGCCCGGCCTCCCGTGAGAGAAACCCACCGAGTGAAAGTGAAGGAGGCAAACTGTGCTGCTGTTTACTCATGAAACCCCACAGCAAAAATAGCTCCGCACGTAACTAAAATAATATCAAGAAATCTGGTTTATTAATATTCTAGAATACACTCAGAAACCCAAGATTTCTGCAGACTATATCACCGAAATGAAGATAAATAATTAAAAAAAATAGTAAATAAATGTATATATGTGAGAGTTGTGGATTGAGAAATTATCATAGACTAGTGGCATTAAGAAAATATTACTCTGACAAATATCAGATGATTTCAAAACACTTTGATATCAATCATCTTTTCATTGTTATTGTTAATTCTAGAAAAAGTCCTATTTTTTGCTCTAATTCAATTCCTTTTTATTCAAGGCTCAAATATTAAACAGAACTTTTATATGGAGGCAGGTTATTGAATTCGATACAGAATAATTATGTTCCCCTTGCTCGATTAAAAATGTCAAAATTTGATATAATCTAACCATCTTGGCGTCTTTGATGCTGTGTAATTTTATATCTGTGCTCGATTCATCAGTCAAGTTTAAGTTTGTCACATTAAATCTCCGCTTTGCACCTCCAGACCTGCTGGTGTTTGGAGTCCTCCGCTGATGAATCGTGTCCTCCTGCGCATTTTTTCCACCGTTGTGTTAATACAGCGGCGAATTGACTGGGCCGAGTATAAATAATAACTGAAGCTTCAATGTGAGGCGCTCTGCTCTGCCTCAGGCTGCTCCAAACAAGCACACACTTGATCTCTCTCAATACCACCGGCCTGTCTGCAGCCGTGTATTTCCTCGGGTTGTCATTATGTGAAATATACAGTAGAAGTTATTAGAAGTCACTTTAAGCCTGTAAGTCTGAGCTCTAACTGGACTTGCGCTTCACTCTCGATATGGAGATGTTTTAACCAGGTTTGAGCACTGCAAAAATATTCAACTAAATGGTTTAACGCGCCATTTAGCCTAATATAATATTGAGTCTGAAAATCTCATTTTTTTCTCAGAGCAGGTGGAAAAATCGGCCAGTGGAGTGACGTTCCCAATGCAGAGCGGCTTGTTTCACTATTTTGTGATGATTCAAGTGTCATTTTCTCGATGCAAGTGCCTTCAAATTCCTGAATCAATTGAAATTACATATGGAACACGTGGAGCTTTAAGGCTGAATATGACAGTAAAGGACTTGGGTATTTTTTTTTTTTTGCAGTGCGGTCACCTTTACGCACAGCGCCGCTCCTCGTGGCAGCTCGCCACGGCCCTGGAGGAGAAGCAGTAGGCCTAATGGTTTGTTATTATGACCTTTTGTGTTTCCATTAGTCTCGTCTCCTATTTAGCACGGCGCGCCCGGCACTGCTTACGCGATTTATCCGTGTGTACATTTGCGCATCGGAGCTGTAGAGGGCCTTGAACCGCCTCACAAGAGGCGCGCGGAAGGGCGACTTTAATCTGTTTTAATGTAAACAGACGGGTTTGCTCATAGGTACCGAGTCACCGTCATATTTAAAAGCTTCCATGAAAGCGGCCCTCAGGTTGTTTAGAGCAGAGGGCAGGCCGGGGTGAGTGTGATTAGTCTACCACTCCACTGTCCAGCTAATGACCACTTAATGTTTTAGCCTGTCTGTGCACTGCAACGCGTAAAACCTATTACCACAAAAGGAAAAATAGTCCTTACTCTGCTATATTCACTCATTCTGCTACACAGGATATTGTTAAGGCAACTATAGTCTATGTCGAGTGGATTCATTTCACATATGGCCTCCATCCCTATGAGTCGAAACACCAGTTTGCTATCAAAAGTTGGAACTTGCTTTAATTGAAGTAAAATAAAAATATAATGTCTTTTCGGTTATTAATCCGTTGAGACAAGTTTTACAATCATCCCACAAATCCTGCAAAATCGTCAGTGTTAACTGAACTAACTGAACTGTAAAAATCAACATGATGCCAGTAGGCCTATTTATGTAAGTTATGAATGGACAAACAACTCTCCAATCGGCACTAGCAAACTCAAAATAATTGTCACTGAAAAATTAAATGTAGGCTATTTATTAAATACACTGTGCAGAAATCATTTTGTAGAAAGCCTGTTCCGAAACAGTCACGCTTAACAGCTTTGATTAACTGCATGGGATGAACTTTAATGTGTGTTGGAAATCTATGAATCTCCATATTTCCCCATGATCAGAATTATGAAATCTGAATTGATGTTTGTGATGATCTCTGTCTCCACTGATGGACAGCTGCTATAACAATCAAACAGCTCCGGGGATTCAATGATGTTACCATCAGGAATGGAGGAAAAATAGTTTTCAGATTTACAAAATTAAAGACTGCCTGTCTGTCTGTCTCTGTACTTATTCCTATATTATATGGTCGCTGCACAACAGATACTCTATCTATCTATCTATCTATCTATCTATCTTTTTTATTTGTAAATGTTTAGTTTTATATTTATTTTGTTGCTTAGACAAATCAGAATGAAAACTACATTTAAAATAAATAAATAAATCAATAAAAATAGAGAACAAGAAGCGGATTGGTCACTGGGGGGAGCTGCTTGTACATTTAGTGCGTTCACATGCTCAATATTCTGATATCATTTGGAATAATCAAGTATGTAGTTTAAGAGTTGCCTTATATAATAACCTGGATAATAACTATATAATAACCTATAAGTCTTCTATACGTTCATATTATTATTATTACATCCCAATTATGATAAATAAATATATAGACCTAATATATAAGCCAGAACACTTTTTCTTACTTTCTTATTTACTGATGCTTTTTGTAGTGTGTATGAGGTCAGTTTCCATGGCAACATCCATTATATTCAGTTTATTCACATAGTACACGGGGATTTTCATGATGAGAATATGAGGATGCATAAACAGCTTATCCAGAATAAGACCTTGACCTGAGATATAAGATAAGATCATGGGAGAAAGATATTTGTAATATGCTTTAGGCTGGATTTTACCACACAGAATGTATTGAGCCAATCGCTTTCCACAGAAAGACCAACAAGAGCATGAAAGAACACAGAGACAGGCAGTCAGTGTCAGGCTTTGACATTTAACCTCATGCCTTTCAATTGAGAATCATTTGAGTTCATCTCAGCCAGAGGGAACGCAGTGTTGGAAACATGTGGGACGTATTTGGGGTCACATAAACGGGACAGTCTTGTTTTGAATTGACTTTAGACACATCCCTTAGTTCTCTTTTTTCTCTCCCTCTCTCTGTGGAAATGATGGCAGCGTGCCATACAGAAGGCTGTGTACAATGGCCCAGGTCCCATTAAATCTGCGAAAGTTCCTTCCTGAGGCAAACATTGCCAGAAATAGTAATCTTGGCTCGGGCTCGGAGTTTTACAGAGGGGAGCAATAATTCTCGGTTTAATAATGGAAATCATTTAATTCTGTCCAGCCTCTGATCCAAGAGAGCTACAGGCAGAGGGGCTCATTCAGTTTTCCTCCGCCTGATAAGGCTTCCTGAAAAACACACAGCGAGCAATCAAGCAGCAACAATAGGCTCCGCCAAGCGCTGAACTTCAGGTAGTCAACAGTGCGCCGGGCGGCTTTGTTTTCAGCCCGCACTGGGCATGTGACTCCTGTACAGTCTGACATTTCATTTTCAGCTTGTTTGTTTTAGCTCTGATTAGCAGCAGAGTGTATGGAAGGTTCAGTCAAGGCAATGTGTAAAGGACAACATCCTGTTCTCTTGTAAACCAGCTGGACTGCTATAGAAAAGAGGGATGCACTCATTTCAGGTTTGAAATATACTGTACCAAGCGTCTGTTTTTGGGCCGCTATAGCCAGATATAAGAGTCACTGGAACTGGCTTTTGTCCCACCTCTAATCGGCTCCACAGAGAAGGATTTGGAAAAGGTGAAGTAAGGTGACTCTAACAGCACCCAGGGGGATTTTCTGGGTGAAGAAGTCATTTTCTCTGAGTCTTTAGATTTGATTTGTGGGCAAATTTGTGCTTTTTAGAATAAGCAATTTTCAGAAGGCTACCTGAACTTCTGCATGGCTCTGCAGTGAAGTCTGAGAAAACCAGAAGGGGTCCATATGGTTCCTCTATATTCTCAAGTTTCAAGTTTATAGCTGTGTGCATTTAAAAAATACAGTTTGTAGAGTAAGACAATGAAAAGCTTGTGCCTTGGCTGTCTCCCCTTCAGAAAAATAGTGCAAATATTCATGTAAAATTACACTGCATTCAAAGGACAATAAAAACAAGAGAACAATAATTGCATAAAAGACCTAAAGGGGCATTAAAAGGACAATTTAAAAAAAAAAAATGTGCTAGTGTGTATATACCATAATATAACACATCTGTGTGTGAAAGTTCAGTCACTCTATGATTCGTTATATTATATATTATTTCTTATAGATTAGCAGTGGGAAAATGACAGGCTGTACAGTGGTAAATCCCAACTGTGACTACTACTATCTTTAGGAGAAAGTTGTTCATGTTATAAAATAGAGAAAGGATGAGTCCTGGGCCACAAGAATGTGCCACATGTCTAATGTAAAATTGATTCTACTTTTTTTTTTTGTTTTTTTTTGTGTTTTTTTAACCTGTGTGTGTGAGAGAGAGAGTGTGTGTGTGTGTGTGTGTGTGTGTGTGTGTGTGTGTGCGGACATTCAGTAGGTCTATGTAAAGAGTCTAATGCAGCAGATGTTTTTTTCCTCCAATCTAGACAAACCTTTATTCCCTTTTGGGCTTGTAAAATCAAACACAGCGTCACTGATGTAGTTGTAAATAAAAAGGTGGGTAAACTCTAATTGAAATAGTATTCCGGCACAACTTTTCCACTAACAAGGTGCTTAGAATAAACAGGTAACACTGGGAAAGAGGAAATCCCGGCAACACTTGCATTCGTCCAAAACGTAATTTTTACTAAGAAACCTTGCTGTGTTGTTGGAATTTCCTCCTTTTTGGTAAACTACAATTCCCATGATCCCCAATCAGCGATAAAGGAAATCTCCCACCAAAATAAACAAAACATGAATTCATTTATGTTTAATTGAAAAGAGCACTATTTTCAATTGATGACATTAACATTAATAACATTATTAATACTATGACTTTATATCATAGCTAAAAAAAAAAATTAGATTCATAACTACTCCATAAATAAAAAGGTGGTTAAACAGAATTTTTTTTGTGCCCCCCCTCACCCCTCACCCTGCCTGTCCCAGCCATGTGAACGGCGGTGTGACGGTGAAGCGGGCTGATCTCAGGCCGGCTGTTAAGGCTTCCCACTAAAAGCTCATCATCAGCACCTGAAATAACTAAGGCGTGCTGTGTCTGCCACATCCTCTTCCCTGGATTGTTTTGACTGCATGATCGAGGGCAAACGTTCTATCTCATTGCTAATTTTAACCCGGAAAAGTGTCACTCGAAAACACTATGATAGGAGGCAGCCAGGGTCATCGGCCCTTCCGCCTGTATGAATCAAGACTAAATGAATGCGAGCGCGAGAGCTTCAGAAGCCATTGTTTCAACACATGCAAGAGAAACATGCAATCGGAGAGTTAAGGGAGGGGGGGGGGGGGGTAACAGTACACGCACGCGCACACACACACACACACACACACAGAGAGGGAGAAAGAGAGAGAGTTCATTTTTTTCTATTTAAAATATTGAAATCATATATAACATAGTTTAAGTTTATTATCGACGCAAATTGTAAGCCTACGATTCATGAGTAATACATAATCAATATCCAATGTAGCCTATATTAGGTCAGTTCCATCAATATTTGTCACCGACCTGACAACTTCTAATTTTAATAATACTATAATAATATCATTTTACTATTTCTACTATTCAAACAGTGATTCTAAACGCTCAGTAAGGCCTATGAACCCGAGTCCATAACGTGTGAATGCGGAGGGGCCTTGCGGATGAGGTATCGCCTCTGAAGTTAATTGTGTTTTCGTTTTGGAGGGGAATAGATTTCCTCTGTTTATTATGAGCGCAGGGACGGATTTGCGTCACCGTGCAACTTGCAGGTCGAGATAAAGTTGCACAAATATTGAAAAAAGGAAGTTCTAACAGTCATTATAAAGTTTCCCCCCTCTGCTCCGGAAGAAATAAGGATTTCTGCTGTATCCTAAAATACTAAAACAGGTTCTATTTTGGGACAAATCTAGCAGGCACATCCGCTCATTTAACACGAATCACAGCCCATCAACAACAGGATGACTTGAACCTAATAGACTCTGCCGGACTCGGCGCTATAGCCTGGAATTGCACTTTAATATTTAACAGTATTATTATAACAGGCTATAGATTATCCCTATTTTCACCATTTCAACTGGAGTGATATTGCTATGAAGCCTATTATTCGATTTGATTTTTTTTTTTAAATATCTTCTGTCACTTATGTCTACTGTGTGAATTATTTGAAAAAGACACATTCGTAATTTTGGCCCTATATCGGCCTATATTCTATTTACAAGCCAATAAATACTCACCCAGCCTCTGAAACTGGCAGCCATTGCGCATGCGGGCTGTTGGAGAAGGACATAATTTGCGTAAAAAAACAATCGAAATTAATATGGGAGTGGGCATGATGATGGCGGTTATGGTGGTAGCGGTGTGTGTGTGTGTGTGTGTGTGTGTGTGTGTGTGTGTGTGTGTGTGTGTGTGAGGTGATCAAGACATCAATCCATCGTCTCGGGATCAAAATTGCTCCCTCAAACTGTCCCACTCATTGACGTGTGTGTGCGTGTGTGTGTGTGTGTCAGCTACACATCATCTTCATTTTCAAGGGCGTGATGTGAGCGATACAAAGCATCCATTGGCTTAGAAAGCAACCAATCAGTGTCAGAGAAGGAACTTCGGAGTGGAACTACTGGGTTAGGATTTCAGAGTTGGGAGAGCGATTTTGGCACTTACACACAGAGGACGCTCATCTCCCCCTAAAACACTATTCCTGCCTCATACATGCCTGTCCCCTTTCACCCTCTCGTCGTTTTTCACCAGCAATAAGGCGCAGTAAAGGCTCCAGGATGTACACGGCCGGGCTCAATCCGTTTTACGCATCAAATTTTAGCCTTTGGTCCGCGTACTGCGCGGGGGGTTTTGCCGTGGATACCATGAAGAAGCCGTCGTTCTGCATCGCGGACATTTTGCAGGCTGGAGATGCGGAGAACATCCCGGGATCGTCGGCCCTCATGGTGCATATGGGACACCACCGCGCTGCTCAGGGGCACTCCGGCAGCTCCCCGCTGCGCCCTTCTCCCGTTGCGCCGGAGCCGTCGGTGTTCGGTGCGAGAGTGACTGCGGCGTCTCCGTACCACAGACACGGACTACAGCTGACTTCGGTGTCCAGAACGACGTTTAACTCCCAGCAAGCTCCGCCGCCCTCAAGCAAAGACCTCAAATTCGGAATTGATCGGATATTGTCGACAGACTTTGATCAAAAACACAAAGAAACGTCGTCATTAAGAGGTGAGCAGAATATAAAATAATAAAGATATTTGGCATTTGGCTTAGCAAACCACCCTGTGATATATCAGCCAAAGAGAGAAATAAAGGAAGATGTGTTTAATGTCTTTAAAGTTGCTGTATTGATTTTAGCATTATCCAAGTAACAAAAACACAAGGCAACACAAGTTCTGATATATATTTTTTATTTTTAAGGATATACATACATACATGATATGCAGGCAACATCAAGTTCAACTTTTAGAAATTGAAAGCAACAAAGCAGAGGCGTCTAATAACTTTAAAGTTGCACATGTGCAAAGTCAGTTACATGGGCCAATTTATAACACTGGAAGACTTGTTCACAGAGCAAGAGTGCAACAGTGTAAATAGTATGCACTTCATAGGGAAATCCTCTTTTCTGTTGCCCCCCTCCACAGGGAGGTCAGAGGTCAGGCTCAGACACAGAACAGCAGCCCTGCAGCTGGTAGGGGTTCAGTGTGTTGCTCAAGGACACTTCAGCAGGGGGGCTTGAACTCGGGATCGTCCCATTGAGGGATAGCCTCTCTAACCACTAGACCACCCCGCCGCACCAAAGAGAAACAGTGGAGAAATAGAAAGAGAACTAGTCTTTGATAGTTTGAGAGTCTTCACTGAATGCAGGTTGCCTGTGCGATACTTCTCTCCTTACTGAAGCCCATCTCTCGCTCTGTAACAGATCTCACGTCCATCGTTAGCTCGAACCGTCAGTCAGGGATCCACGTCCCCGTTCAGCCTCCGGCCAGCCAGTACTTCTCCTCCATAGAGCCCGGGATGAGCGACGCGTCCGCCATGATGAGTTCACTAGGCAGCAGCGGCAGGAATTCAGGCCAGCATCAGTTTCAGGACACCTTCCCAGGTAGTCATCACATATAGGAGCAATACACACACAGGGAATTGGCCTGTTGTGGCTGTCTGTGGTGCCTCCAGCGCTGACTTCTCCTCTGATGACTGGACCCTTTCATTTTACCCCCTGTTTCCCCTCTTTGTATACGCAGGTCCATACGCTGTCCTCACAAAAGACACCATGCCACAGACGTATAAGAGGAAAAGGTCATGGTCGAGGGCGGTGTTTTCAAACCTGCAGAGAAAAGGACTGGAGAAGAGGTTCGAAATACAGAAGTATGTCACCAAGCCTGACAGAAAACAGCTGGCTGCAATGCTCGGGCTGACAGACGCTCAGGTGAGATGCAATGCTGACCTCGATGCAGTTAGGCGTACCTGTTGGTTTATATACTGGGTGTAATGAGTAGGCCCAGCCCTGCTGCAATCAAAATAAAAAGGAGTTGTGTAGGTTGTTCTTTTTTTTTTGTTGCAGCCCAATAAAAAGATGTGACAGTACAGTGACAGTGAAATGTGTCCACATGTTGTTGAGACACACCCGGTAATACATTGTGCAATATAAACCCTATTGCATGCTCATAGGCCCGTTTCCTTATGTCTAGGCCAAGCAGACCCAACCTGAAAACAAACACACAAGTTGCAGCGTGGGCCTGCAGGAGCTAGGCTATTTTTTTCCCCCATTAGCTTTGTAATTGATTTTCATAAAACAAATAAGCCACATTTTGCAACTTGCATTTTAGAAGTAATTTGTGCATTGGGTTAAATAGGCTATAAGATTAAAAAAAAAAAAAAAAAAAAACTTAAACCGAATTAAGTAAATATTCTGAACTCCTGACCCCGCCTTTTACTAGCCTACTGAGGTAGCCTAGCCTACATCATACAACATTAGTTCAGATCGAGCAATATGATTGGCCAAGAGGCGTTCCACTGGAGTGCCGAATCTCACCACAACGGCACTCGTGACCTAGCAACACCTCACTGTAAAATATCAGTCCGCCTTGCTTACATTCCGTCATAGGTTACATTGCTTCAATTACAAAGACGTCACAGACATAACCTAGCAACACGTCAAAACCAACGGCAGATAACTAGCCTACATTTGTTGGTGGAGGAATAAAAAACTAAAATTCTTTAATTGTTCTTTTGTATTTTAATATATACATAGCTACTGTAATATAATAGCAGCAATATGCTAATATAGGCCTACACTCCAGGTGCAAAGCAGCACAGCAATGCCAACATCTTATAGCACTTCCTCTCGAAATAATAAACGTTTGGTGTGAGAAAAGAGCAAGAAAAACACCCAAGACATTTCATTGGAAGCCATAGCCCTGAAAAAACGACGGCGACCTAGCATTAAGCTACGTCAAATAATGTATCACATTGACCAAATAATAGGCCTTTCTTGTCAGTTATCAGGCATTGCTCAACTTGTGGACAGAAATGTAGGCTATTCAATATAGAAATGAATAGCAATAAATAGAGAGTTTAGAGGATCTGGTGGTGAATGATAGCCTATTAAATAGGGACTACTTTTGGGTAGTGTTTTTAATGTCATGTAGTAGCCTAATAATGACTGCATGTCAGCCCCACATAACCGTGCACGTGCTGTGTCTGCAGGTGAAAGTGTGGTTCCAGAACAGGCGCATGAAGTGGAGACACTCCAAGGAGGCCCAGGCGCAGAAAGACAAGGAGAAGGAGCAGCCGGACAAGTCTGTGTTGGACGCCCGCGAGCCCAAAGAGGCGGACGAGTCGGAGTGCGAGAGCGAGGCGGGCAGCGAGTCAGAGTCCGACGAGGGGCAGGAGGAAAACTCTGGACATTTGGACGTTTCTGAGCACAACAAGACCAGCGTCATCATGAGCGGGACCGGCCCCGGCAGCAGCACGGAGACGACGGCGGCGGCGGCAGCGGCGACGGCGACAGTCGGGGCGGTTACAGACACAGCGGCATCACAGATATTAATATGAACGGACTGTAGCAGCCGGTGTCGCCTTAGTTTATGAACAATATTTTTTTGACCGTGTTTTACTCTTTTGATAGAAGAATGACAGTGGTGTTGAAACGCATCTGGAGTGGCTTTAACATGGGCGTCAGTTCACTAAGGTATGGTGCAGCTAATAGACTATCACTTGCCACCAAAAACTTTCAAATCCGTTTATATCGGCTGCATTTCAGGGAACAAGTGGAGCAATGACTCACTATAAACAAAATATTATCATTTAGTCAATGTGATAAATTCTTATAGACACGGGTCACCAAACTATTAGCATTGGTCCTGACTGCTCCCTTGATGTGAAATGTCTTACATATGGCTTCCAAGTAAACTGTTTGCTTGATTTTTTCCCTCCATTATAAAGATAAAAACTACAAGTTCAAATTTAGACTAACAGTTTGACGCCCACGACAGGCCGCTTCCACTGACTCCTTGTCGTTTTCCTCTCAAGAGCTTTTGTGTGCATGATTTCTTCCTTATCTCAAGGAAATATGCGTTTGTGAATTTTATTATTAGGTTATGAACCACTTGTTCCACGTTATGAAATCTCAGAACATCACACAGTGTTCATGTATTTTGTCCGGATAGATAGTTGTGCTATTTTGTTAATAATAATTTGCACTGAAAATATTGTAAATAAAATGTTTCTTACTTTGAAAAATGGATTACAATTGAATCAATTCACATTGCATTAATTATTATTATTATTATTATTATTTGTATCATCATCATCATCCATTATTATTTATTTCCGTTATTTCCAGTAAATTTAATTGTCAGTTAGGGTAAAAGATGTGTCATCCTGCCTCAAATTTAACAGGAATTCAAAGAGAAGTTGCACAACTTGCATTTTTAAGCGATGCAATTGGTCCTACTGAAGAGCACTGCCTATTAAAAGGAAATTTGTAATAATGCGGTGACAGGTCCACACATGCAACTGACGCAACCCAACCAAGTTTGCTGAAGTGTGCAACAAAATAAATATGAGTGGGAAACGAAAACAGTGACAATAGGCTACTGTCGAAAATACAGTATATTCCCTGAATCACACATCATTTGCATACATGTGCGGGAAACTCATTTTTACTTTTGTGTAGGCCTAACAATTATTTAGTTCTACCATGGCTCCTTCCTCAAAATTATACATAGAATAAAATAAAAAGAAAATAAAATTGAAGAAAACCCTTATGTTTTTTTTTAACCAGGCAGATCACAGGGTCAATGAGACTATAGTCCAAATCGTTCGTCGACTAAATCATAAGATCTTGATAAATGAAAATGTACACATCTTAAGGCCTAAGCATGTTAATGTACTAAATTTCTCCTGAGGATGTCGCGGCTCTGGCAGCGCAGAGAGCGAGAGAGAAGAGGGGGATTTATAGTTTGTATACATTTACTGGCTCCAGATATCAGCGACGACCCGGATGGGTATATTTTATGTATCCAGGCACAGATACAATCAAACAGCTCCTCCATTTATAGACCTCGTGCCTCCCTCGCCATTCTCTGCGAAGGCATTTAGTTGGGCTGCTGAATGCCACATGGTTTGATAGCCCACCCCGACCCATCAGACCCACTCTTATGTTAATGTATAGGGAGGATTATGTCTGATGAGTCTGATGGCTAACATGAGTAGGCTGACGTCAGCTGACACTCAGTGATGGAATATAACTTCCTAATCACGAAATTCACATTATTGCTGAAAGACCAAGGTTATACATCCATTCCATATATTTACTGCACAATTAAACCTGTTTAAGGAGGTTTAACGACATGATGTCATGAGACCCCCCCCAACACACACACACGTGTCTACTAAGTCTATCTGTGTCTGTGAGAATAATTATATTTTAATAGACCCCCATAAATCTGGGATAACCCATGATGTCTTATTTTTACTGAACAATGCCAAATTCTCACTGTCATCCTTCAGGCCGGTGTACTGGCTGTTTAGTCCTTCTAAATATAAACTGAAACTTAGAATGTGTTAACAAAGCTAAAGTTTTATGTCCATGCAAGTTAACATACAGTAATTGTTAGTCATTTTGTCTAATGTTAAAATCCTACCCAAATTGTATCTACTTCAGTTCTCCTGTTCAATACAGAAAATTGCTCACTTATCCAGAAAATTATTACTTTTTTTTTCCAAACCCAGTCATAATCCAGTCATGGCATAACATTGAGTACAGAGCCTATCCTGGCTCTAACATATGAGTTTAGAGCCAGGATACTGTGTGTTTATGCTTGTAAATGGATATATTGAGGAGTCCTGATGTCCAGAAAATTCAAATTTACCCTTCATAATATTTGTATATTAACCTCTCACTCCATGATTTTGTATATGATGCATGCCTGGGCTATCAAAGATTTGCTGATGGAAAAATAAGCCTGGTGGAGCTCGATGGGGGAAATAAGCTTGGTCTATTTTTGGTTCTTTTGTTTACAACCGATGTAAACTAAAACAACCATTTCACAGATTCACAATGTATTCAAAAACAATATTTATCTATGAAATATTGTCAGTGCTGAGATCTGTTAATCAATTTGAAAGTGAAAAAAAACAAAAACAAATCTCCAACACCTCGATTTAGCTGAATGTGGCGAGGCTGAATCAAGTCCTGGCCTTTTGATATTTCAGCATCATGTTAGCAGCAGCATCACATGTGACCCGGGCCCGGACCACCAGAAGCTCCCTCTCTACTATGGGGTCCACTTTCCTCTCCTCCGGAAAGAGGACTGACCCCAGGAGAGCTGCCGTTTTTCCGTTTTAGCCTCGCATCTTGAATTTCACTTTTCATTCTCCACCTCCTTTGCTATACGACTACCTGCTGCCTTTTGTTTCCTTTCCATATAGGAGACATTTTACCCCACAGCCACATCTGACCGAATATCCTCTCATAAAACGACTGGCCTGTGACCGTTATGAAGTAGATGGCACTCATCTTAATCTGGAGTCTTAATTCACGCTGGATGAAAAGTTGCCTGTCAGAAATTATGATAGTCAGTTTCCATGGAACGTAGTAAAAGCCCTGGACACTTTATCAACCCAATATTAACTGTTAAAGGCTCACATATAAAATGTCTGGGTGGGTTGAGTCTCGAATTATCCTTGAAAAGCTGTAAATTACATTAGTATTTGCAAATGTAAAATAACAATAACAATCCAAACGCTTAACATAATACTGAGAGGCCTTGATTTGTGAACTGTCCTAAGAACTTTTATGACCAGGATAGGAGAAAGTCCATCTGGCCCGTATTTAATGTCAGCCTTTCCGCCTCCATTAAAAGCTGTCCTATACGTCCCTCTTGGCAACCCGGGACTGGGTAACCCATAAAACAAACCAGCCTTGCAGATTCGCCAATATTTAACGCTTTGAAAAAGTAACTGTGTAAAACAAATTACCTCTGTGAAAGCAGAGGGTGGGGGGTTCTGTCTGCAGGGGTTGAGGGATTAGCGGGACTAAAAGCTGTGACGTCTCCAGCGCTTTGAGGCATTATCTGTGAACTTGTTTGATAGGCTGATGGAGATTTCTCCTCCATTGCTGTAATGCATCAGCGCGAGCGGCCTGGGGGGGGGGGGGGGGGGGGGGGGGGGGCGAGCTGCATCATAACTCATCAACGGGCTGAGAAACTGCAGCCCACAAACACATTGTTAGGCACTGGAAACAGACACAGGTTCAGTTCAATAGTTCTACTGCTGCTGCTGATGATGATGATGGTAGTGATGAAGATGATGATGCTGATGGTGAGGATGATGATGACGATGATAATGATGATGATGATGAAGATGCTGAAGATGATGATGATGATGGTGATGAAGATGAGGATGATGATGATGATGATGATGACGATGATGATGATGGTGATGAAGATGAAGATGAGGATGATGATGATGGCGATAATGATGAAGAAGATGATAATGAAGTTGATTACGAAGATGCTGATGCTGATAATGATGAAGATAATGCTGCTGCTGCTACTGATGATGATGATGATGAAGGTGATAATAGATTGGGGTTAGTTTTTTGATGGTTCTGTTTTACTCTTTTAAAGGAACCTTGTTAAAGCATGAAATGAATCATTTTTCCAATAATTACATATTTTATCATTTGATTGCAAAATCCCATCATTCATTTTTATGTGTTTTTTGATATGATACACCATTTCATGTATTTGCCAAGAACATTGCTGTAACTCTCAGATAGAAATGAATCTTCTTGGCATCCACCACATTCATTTACATTGGACTCAGGTGCTTTAGGGCCCGGCTACACTTAAAACACAGAAAATGTGTTCATCTCAATGGAGCATTTTATTCAGTCATTGTAGCCCTGGATGGGTGCATCTATGCTATGGAGGTGGATCTGTTTGTTCCATCAAATATACTGATTTATGAGATTGGCTAGGATGCTCTTTCCTAAATGAGCCCTGAGTCATCAGTATGAGAGATGACTTCCTCCTGAGACTAGCAAAATATTATTACACGGTACAAACCTTTAATTTGACAGCATGCCAAAAGTGTTTCCAGCCATCCCCGTCATTTTAATCCAATTCGGTGGAATAACCGGTATCATGTGCTTTATTTATGGCCTTTATTCCAAACCCTGTTGGGACATTTTTCCCTGAATAGAATTAAAAGACGCTGTCTCTGAAGTTGCTATGGAGGAACTGTTGACTATGCTGAAACAGTGAACTGCTCATTGACCTACCACAGTGCCAGCAGAGAGTTTGTTATGAGATATTACTAAAACAGTCTGCCAAAGTCCATAGATAGTATCAATATGCTTTCACTTTTCCCTTTCCTTGTTTCAAAAATTAGCGTTTTATTCATGTCCATGCAAATCAATCGTTTTGTGAACACTTGGAACCGAGGCATATTCTCCAGCTGCCCAAGTTGCAGGCTGAACCAAACATGTTCACCAACGCTGAAAGCTGAGCCCCTCGTACAGAAGCTGTCGCCACATTTCCAAAAAGCCACATTATTGAGTGCTTTTTTAACATGGTCGCAGTTTCCAAGCGTCTTGGCCTCGCTTTTCGAAACCAAGCCCTTGCCAGCAAGTTGGGAGTGGAAGAAAAAAAAAAAAAGGAGAGAGAAAAAAAAGAGGCATCTCAAGTTAAATTTAAAGATGTGTTTCTCTTGGAAGCCGGGCTGCGCTGCCATAAACCAAGGGAGACATTTTCATGCTCCACATTTTTCATGGTTTCTCTCTGAGTTTCCTCCCTTCCTTTCTCACTCCACCTTGGCTCCAGAGTTACCTACTGCTGCACTGGCTGGCGGACCGCAGCCAGCAGGGTACGGCGGCCCGGCCAGTTCCTCCCTCCCCGCCCCGACAGAAGCCCTTCCCCCCTGAAGCTCCCGGTTGTCCTTGGATGGCTCTCACACACAGGAGAATCCCTCAGAGAGCGCGCCACCTGGACAGCACTACTTAAGCCCTCTTTCACCGCCCTTCTCAAATAATACACTGCCTCTGCGCTCTGAGCTGATGGCCAACGGCAATCAGTTATAAGCTAAAAGTCCTCTGACCTACCGCCCTGTTTTTTAATGTGGCCGTGAAGGAACCGTTTTATTGCAGACTGCAGACCGTTTTCTTGAGCCAACCCCGTGCGGTGGATGCTGTAATTTGTGAAGGGTGCAGAGGTTTTGGTATTAATTAGGACTGTGAAACAGGCAGCGGTCCGACCGCCTGCCCGTTTCCATAGAGGCTGAATTCACTGAGTGATGCACACGCTGGGAGGGGGATTACGGCCGCGCTCTGCCTGCCCCGCTGAGACGCAAACACAAAAGGGAGGATGTAAAAAGCACTTTCATTTCACAGGACCTGTCATCAGCAGCAAATTTTCACTCTGCTCTCTGAAACTGCCTGTGGCTTTGGAACTAACCCTACATTAGGCCCAAGAATCAGATTGCTATGGTACATGCTCACAAATGAGAGAGCTGCTTGCAGAACTCAACCTCACTGCTGGCTCGAGGAGTGTGAAATTCTTATTTCTCTCAGTGATCAGAATATCACATCATGAGGGTAGGTTTTAAGGTTTGGAGACAACTTCAAACCTTCAAAATGTGAACACTTGAAATGGGGTTGTACTCTAACTGCAGCACAAACTGTGTTGCGCCGTCTGGCAGAACATGACACATGATGCAATTGAGGTTACCTGCATGGCCTCTCTGAAGATAAATGTTAAGTGTGCTGAGTATAGTCTGAGGTTTCCTCATTTCCCCTTTTTTACGCTTATCGTGGCTCGCAGATGCAGTTCTATGGAGAACAGCTAAAACGAAACGCTACTCAGTGAATAGCGAGATGAACTTACATGTCTCCTGACGCTGGCGTCCAACGACAAACAGGAGTTTTGCTTCCTCCTTCAATAATCGAGGTGTCTCCTAAACATATTGTCTCCTGATCGATTCAGATGTTATCATCAAAATAATGTTCGGTTCTCTTTAATTCAACCAGGGTCAAATAGAGAGAAATACCTATTTTTCAAGTCAGCTGTTTCCAGGAAGGCAGCAACAGAAATCCAAGCAAAAGCAAAACCAAAGTGCATTTTACACAAAAGTTCTGCAGCATAGCCTACTACACAGACACAGAATAACAAAGAAAGCAATAAAATAGGTTAAATAATGGCACATGTTTGCAAAAGTCAATTTTTATCAGTTGAATTCCATTTTGTTGAACAACATTGAAAAACGACATGTAAGTCATGCCGGTTTGTTTCCTCGGGTGTCTAAACTACAAGACTCCAATATTTAGACCACCCTAGGGACCAATCACAATCAACTGCTTCACTTGGCTCATTACTCATGCCCCCTTATCTGATAATGCCCTTATTATCTGACTCTGTGTTGTAGCATTAGACCCCGGTCACACTCCATTATATATACTTGTGTGTGTGTGTGTGTGTGTGGTGTCAACACTCCTGAGAACACACTTTAGACCGATACTGATGGATCACGAAGGAATTCTTCTTCGCGACTCTTGCTTGTTAAGGGGAGGAGAGGGCAAGAGCGCGAAAATAAATAAGATGTCACTTGGGTTTGTCTTGTGCTTGTTCCAAAATAAACAGAGCGGGGCTGAGAGAATCAGGGATGGGGGGGGGGGGTGTTGGGGGAGTTGGGGGGTCTACAGAGCCGACCGACTGTTGCACCTTTGATGAAAACACGTCGAGCCGGGCCGGGCCGGGCGCCACACACACATGCTCGTCACCACAGCAACCAGTGAGGAGACACGCAAGTGAGAGTAAACAGGCGATTTATAGAAAGCACTGCGGGGTTTCACATCCTTTATTCCCCGCTTCCCTCTAACTGATTTGGTTGACAGATTCAGACGCGAGTGAGAGATCATTATTGCTGTCCTTATTTGCATCTGTGTGGTTATGGCCAAGTCATTTCTAAAACATAATGTCACCTCATGGCCTTTAACAGAGATTTCTGAGATCCTGTGTGTGTTTTTTTTTTTGTGCGTCCGTGCACGCGTGTGTGTAATGTTTGCACGTATTTAAGTGCATGTACGAGAGTGCGAGTGTGAGCCCTGTAACCCATATGTGCGAGGGGTGAGAGTTCAGTTCCTGCAGGGGGTTTGTTTGGGAATATATGACACTGCACAGCTGGCCTAATCATCTGTGCATATCTGACTATAAAACTTTACTGAGCGTTCGCCAGAGCCAGCTGCCTTTATCAGCGGAGACGGAGCTATTCCCACTCCGGAGGGACAGACGGACGGACGGACGGACGGAGCAGCATGGGCCTCGGAACCCCAGATCTGCCGCTCCTCTCCCAGCGGCCCTCATCAGGAACCGGTCTGCTCGCTCTCTTTCAGGGAACATTTACAAGGACAGCAGTTTATACCGGGCGTGCATACCGGACAGATGTGGAAAAGAGCGCTGAGGCATTCTCTAGAAAAAAAAAAGAAAAGGTATCTGAGTGAAAATCATTACGATCCCTGCGCATGTTCTGCAGATCTTCCTCCCCAGACTTAACTGGTTGCCCCTGCTCCCCTCCCGGCTGCCTCGCTGCTCTGCTCAGTCTCTGCACTGAACATTTACAAGGACAGCAGTTTATATTGGGTTGCATACTGTACATGCAATAATAAAAGCCAGTGTGGTTTTATGTAGAATGTTGGTTCAATGGTTTCTGCGCTGCACTTAGATCAGCCGTCAATCAAACAGTGTGTCCACTACTGTGACGTCTTTTTTTTTGTTTGAGTTTCTTTTCTTTGTCTGTTCAGCCACGGTGGCTATCACTACTCATGCTAACTATCCAGTTCTTCTTCTGTTTATTTCAAACAAACCGGAAAGATAAAACACATCACTTCCTGTGCAGCAGAGGATTCTTCCCGGGAAAGAGCTACCAGACACCGAGTGTTTAGAACAGCCAATGTAAAAGCTTTCATGAACTGGCTATAGGTTGAATCACTATTCTGTTGTATCAGTTGGTGATAGAGAGCAAAAAAAATGGACATTTATTCATTTGAAAATTTCACAGACTTCTACTTTAAATCTCTTTAGTTTCATGTTTTCATGAATACAGTAGTATGAAACATACTGAGAACGCGCGATTGACCAACTCTCCACTTCCCTCTAGCCTCTCTTCTCTCTTCCCCACTCCGCTCTGACACACGGTTGACCTCAGGCTCACAACATCCATCAGGTGATCATTGCAAGCCGGAGGTCACGACCTGCACACTCCAATCGCCACACCTCTGCCTCTTCCTGCAGGAAACCCCACGGCGCGTACATACTCTCTGCTTCCCCTCACATATATATAAAAAAAAAACAAAAAAAAAACAGGCATCGGCTTCATAATGTTTTCCCCCAACGCGAGCCGGGGCTGATTGAGAGACGAAGCGATCCGCTCCGACTACAGGAAACAGCCACAGGAAATGGAGATGCGCTGCGTCGCTTCGAGTGCCACTTCAGGTTATTTATTTGGACAGAGGGTTTCTTTTTTTTTTTCATTTCATGGGAATTCCCCCACCCCGCCTCCGCCGCCGCTCTCGGAATCCCAGAAACGACTGGGAGTGTGAGGAACATGCCTGAAGTGTCATGTAGCTTGTTGAGGCTACAGGGGAAGGATCGCTTCCCCTCGCCGCCTCGCACCCCGCCGCCCCAGCCCCAGGCTCCACATTCCCCCCCCCCCCCAAACAAAAGGGAATCCAATTAGTTAATCTCACTCTTGACACACTTCCACTTGTTTGCACCACAGACACGCCATTCCTTCACAGGATCCTCTCATAACAAGCTGTCGGACAGAGAGAGAGAGAGAGAGAGTCAGGCCTGCTATGAGCGAGGCTATTGATTATGAGCCTTAAACAGACAAGCAGACATCTGGCTTCCATTATGGCCTATGATGGGATGCAGGGCTCCTCGGCAGCCGGCAGCGCAGGCCACACGACCTACAGACACATGCTACGCAGCCTGTAATTACCGCCTCTGGGATGGTCTGGGGGAATGGGAGCGATGCTATGTCATCTATAAAGCTGAAACAGGTTTATTGTCGATTTTCCATGATCCAAAAGGGCTTGGCTGATTTTTCCTAGACACCTTTTGACCTGTCCAACCGGTCACTGACTTTACATTTGGTCACTATGCATGTGTATTTATGTAGGTGTGAATTTAGCACAATGCTAGCTAATGACATGTTATGCTAATGATCATTATACCCATAAATGAACAATCAGTATTTGTAACAGCTTCATTACACATAATACTGACATTTTATCATGATTACATGGATTTGAAACTGAAAGTCTCTTGGAAAAAATGCAGCATAAAAGTGTTTTTTTTTTTTTTTTTTCATTAGCAGATTAGTAGATTAACTCACTCGCTGAAGTCAATTTTGCAGATTTTGCAAATTATTGTCTCCATCGTTCTTCTGTATTCAAGTCACTAAAAATGATAAATTGTTTACAAATTTTTCTAATAGCCCTATAGAAAGAAGCATTGATGAAAGTTGCAGATTATTTAGCTACAGTTTCACACAGTGGGGATTTAATACCAAATATGTTGCATAAATGGAAAACTTTCCTGTGTCCAGACTGGAGATAATAGGCACCTTCATGTGGTTCAGAAGAGATACTGCTATGAAGAAATAAAACTTATTTGCATGTAAATATGCAAACAAGCATCATACATGTTCGTCAGTAAGCAGCCAGCTTTCCTATTGGATGATTTGAATACAATGAAGTGACGAAAGAGCAGGGCCATTTTTTAAAATATTTAATGGCTTTGATTCTGGTTTATTTTGAACTATGTAATGTAACAATTTTAGGTATATATATACATTTGCATAAATAAATTCATGTATGTGTCATGAACTTGCCATGGATGTATAATCTTTAAGTACATCTCATAATTATCTAGTGCGTCACATTGCTCTTGTGGTTAGGCAGGAAAGCATTTTGGTAAAGTTGAGACAGACTTCCCTTCACTGTTTACTAACTGTTGAGTAAGGGACCAAAGTGTCTGCGCTCTCTTGTTCTACCAGCACTCATTAACAGTTTCTCACGGTCCTGGTTTCCTCATTCGACGACACAAAGGCCGTAGACCTTCTGCAGAGAACCACTGTGAGGGGTATAGGCCGCTCTGATAATGTCTTTCCTGAGCATGAAAAGTAAAACTGAGCGAAATAGGATTTGCCATCTTCACACATTGTGCCTTGACACCCCGCGGTATTTCTCCCCCAAGGCCAATTACCCATGAACACATGGTCCCACCAATGGTTTAGCTATAAGCGAACCGGAGCTGCCAGAGAGAAGTAATGGTAAAGAGTCTTCCTGCAATATCACTTATCACTGTGGCAAGATGGAGATTATTGACTTAACTGGTCTACACATCAACAATGAGCGATTTAAGGTCCCCTGCCAGTTTCCCAGTGCTGTGTATTTTACTTGACCGAAGATAGGATAGAAAAATATCTTCATGTATTCATGCACTTTCTTAATCCAGGGTGAAATTTATGCCTTAAGCTTCGCAATCATGTCAACACATTACTATTAGAATAAGCTGTTTTGGCTCTAATGTGCTTGTTTGGAGTGGGGAGGGGTGAGGGGGGTAATGAGGTGGGAGGGGGGGTCATGTCATGTTAGTGACTAACACCAACAGCACTAAATCACCTTTAAACTTAAACTAATCAGACAGTCCACACACATACTTAATGACTGTGTGAGCGCAGGGCACAGAAGATAAGTGTGTGTGTGTGTGTGTGTGTGTGCGTGCAGGAGTGCTTGCATTTGTCTTTGTGCAACAAGAGAGGGCCAACAGTCATGACATTAGTTCACATACAGCATGACAGTAACAGTTTGCGTGTATTTATGCATGTATTCTTGATGTTTGACTGTATTCTATCAAAACTGCAGGTTTTACTACAATGTCTCATTTCTCTCGGTGCACCCATAAATAAACGACTCAAGTATGAGTGTGTGTGTGTGTGTGTGTGTGTGTCCGTGTTCACGTGCTGCGACATGACAGACACGGCAGCTAAACCACCGGGCCATAATTTACTAATGCACTCCGCAGCCGCGCTCCCCGGGCCTGTCTGCGCGCTCCTGATGGATGGCGACGGCTCCAGAGATGGACTGCCGCTGATAGGGAGTGACCAGAGAGGAGCCTGATTAAAAGTAGTGGAGCACGGCAGAGGCCGATAACCCCAATCCGGCGGTGATGAATCCACCCTGGACAGGCCGCTGTCTCATTAGGGTCTAACCTCAGCCAGGCACCGCGTGTCCAAATAAACGCTGAAACAATCCTGCTTTTATCAGCGAGGATTATGCTTGTTTTCCTTTCCACGGCTTTCCTTGTGTGGGCCTATGTAGAGCAACCCCCCCTCCTCCTCTCTCACGCACACACACACACACACACACACACACACTGTCGGCCTCTATAAACTGAAGGTGTGATTCACCAGCCCTGACTTCACAATGTTTAGACAATTCTGGGTCTATCTTCTTGAATAAATGAGACCCACAGCACCATTAGACAACTATTTGCCTGACTAATCTCGAGCCAATATGAAATAGTGAGAAAAAGTTGAAATAATCTGCCCTTTATTTGTGATAACATAAACAGCCAAGTTGTTTTAAAGGATGATAACATTAAATATTGGGCCTGGGGAGGGGGAGAGCGAGGGCTAGTTTACATTCTCACTGGAGTAGTCTTGATAACAGGCCAGAGGGAATATGAGCCCCTTTAAATGTGTGCATTAGTGTAATTTATTGGGCTTCCCTCTCGGCCCTGCCGTTCCTCCAGACCCCTTTTTCCCAAACAAAAGACAGGCCAAGGCTCCAAAATGGATGGGAGTGAAAAATCATTCACAGTTGATAATCACATAAAACAACACCATATTTGCTGCCTAATAAGCACAAAAACGTTCCATCGGCCTCCTCCCTCCGATCAGGATTAGGCGACTCCTCCGAACAGCGCCGGGTGATTTACGCCCGGCGATTTGGAAATGCTCGGGTTTGGAAGAGTGGGTACGGGGAGAGTCAAGGGAGGGCCAGAGATTTCATAACTCTTTGTGTATGTCTGGAAGTCGTCCACGCGTTCTGATTTTTAACCAATTTATGTCCGAGCGGAATGACCCTGGGAATTAATGAGGCTCTGGCCGTGGGTTTCCAGCGCCGCGAGGTCAAGTAAATCATGCTTTAGGGCTCCGGCCCTCCCCGCGCCGCTCCCTCCGCTCTCCCCGACTCCACATCCTGCGATAACGGGACAGACGAGGGGGCCTGAGAAATACCACCTCATCGACACTTGTGTCCATCTAGTAGAACATATTTTAGAGTGCGAGCGCCAACCGGCTGTAAAGCCTGCTTTTAGTGGAGCCTCGCAGCTGATGAATGGGAGCGGGGCAAGAGCAGCGGGACGAGAGGTCACTTTCTTCATTTCACATCCCGCAGCAGATTGTTGATGTTATGCACATTGCTCTCTCCAGAGGGGCCTTTCTCTACCCGGGCCCGTGTTTTATTGGAGCATTATAAAGAGTTTATACTTGATTTAGCAGCGCCATATCCCTTTGAATTAATATGCGGTGGTGTAATTGTTAAATCACTCGGAGTACATTCACATGTGGAAAAAGTTGACATCATTAGACATAATACCCTGAAACCTAATAGAGTAACACCTAATGTAACGAGCGCTGCAAATCAATCAAGGCGTTTTACACCGAGAAATAATTTGTCTTTTCATTTAATGGCGGTTAAAATGCTATAATTTTTATTCTTGTGTTTAGTATTTCATATTTAAGAGGAAAAAGGGTGACAACATTGTCAAACAAGCATGAAACTGGAGCACAGTTCACCACTCATGGAACATTGTAGAGGAGAGCTGCTGCCAAAGCCCTGCTTGGCTGGCTATAGGGGAGCGGACTCAAGAAGATGGTGTTGCATTGGAAATATGCAGATAGTTATCCCTCAGTGTCATCGTGTCTTGTTTTATGTCCTGTTTCCTGCACCAACATGGCAACGTTTATCACCTAAATGCTTTCCCCTCCCTTAAAATAAAGGTTTCCAAAAGGATTCTCCGTTGGAATGGTTCTGCTCACAACATGCTTTTGCTTTTTTAAACCTTTTCATGTAACCTTCATTCATCTAATCATCATAAAGTCTTGCAGGATGCAAGTCTTGCAAGTGCTGCAGGATTAGCTGATCTTAATATGGAGTTAGAAAGGCTTCATGACGCTAATCAAACCGACCTTTTTGCTTCTGCATGAGAAAACTTTGACTTTGCAGGAGAACCTTTGTGGCTCGGTTGGTAAATGCAGCCTATAGGTAATCTGAAGCTCCTGCGTTCAACTATAAAACAAAATAACCGTAAATTTTGTTTCATACTATATCAGTACGGATGGAACTGGACGGTGGCCAGTTCAAAGCCCTGGACTGGCTCAGAGAGTCTGGCAGGGAGAAGGGAATGAGTAATGCTCCCCTCTCCCTGCAGAGCTGCCACCAGGTTGCCCTTGAGCAAGGCACTTAACCCCCAATCGGCCCAGCAGAGAGGCTCAGTGGCCACCAGTAAAGCACTGTGGCCATATTGGGAAGCTCTTGACTGCTGCTGAAAATTACCATGCATGCTCACCAAACCTTCCCATGGTAAATAAAGGTTATACAATGATAGCTACACTTCAAAATGTCAATTTGAACAGAACAAGTCACTTGGTCTAGAATTGAGTCTTAAAATGATGTTTTTTTCTTAAAACGAGGGAAAGAAATCTGCCTGTTTTAAGAATTTTCTGAAGAAATAAAGTCTTGACAATATCTTGAAATATAATGCAGATCATTAGCATCAAGATAAAGTCTTGAAACAAGTTGATTTGTATTGCAGACAAGCAAAATGATCTCACCACATTGGCAGATTTTCTTACGTGTTAAAAGAAAAATAAGATTTAAGACTCACTACTAGATTAAATGACTTGGTAATTAAATGACTTGGATATACTGTATATTGTAGTGTAAAAGGCATCCATGCAAACTGGGTGAATTATAGAATCCAAGGTCAATGTAGAACTTAACATACATCTATAAGGTTTATCCTATTAAGACAAAAAAAGGCAATGAACCCATAAAGGTGCTGACCTGAACTTATTTAGAGTGCATCGCCATTCGCTGACATCATTTCAGATACTGGAGCATGAGAACTCACTTCTTGACCAATCCACCACCTCAGTGATCCACAGTTGTCTGCATGTTCCCTCCTCTGGGTAATACTTTACCTTGTTTATAAGATTATTCTCCCTAGTAACAGTTAAGTTGATGTATGGATTAGACCGGGGCGACAACTCGGAATAAATCTGCCCTGTCTGCGATTATCTGCCATTACATACTTCAGGCCCTGGCTGTTAAAACAAACGGAGCGGCGGCGACCAGCTGAGGAGAAGCAGTCTCCGCGCTCTTGGCCGACGGCTCCAGACGAGCACCTTGATGGCTATAATTACTGTCATGTCCCGAAAGAGATGAGAGATACCAGAGGCCCGAATAAAACCTAAAACGGTTTTGATATGATGGATGTCGCCATGTCTTTTTGTTTAGAAATTCCTCGAGCTGTCTGTCTGCAGTGGGAGATGATGTCTTGTGCTCCCGCCCCCTTCCCATCCACTCCCATCCACTCCCATTCACCCCAGAGTCCCCCAAAGTCTAAATCAATACGGATGGGACGGACGGATTCACGATTTGCACGGGGCTCGACTCGCTCGACTGTTTGCTCCACAAGTATGTTGACTGGTTTCAGTAAATGTCTGCTCGGGCGTGTTTACATTCTGCCTAATGCACTTAGATGACACTGAATCTAAACACATTCACACAGAGACTCTCCACTGCTCCGCTTTACTGGCACATTCCAAGTAGGTTCATCTTTATGAGGCCAGCTGTCTACAAGCTGAGGCTTCGGAGCATTCAAACATGTGCTGTTTGATCGGTGGCTTACTAAGTGAAAGATACTGAGTTTGTAAAAATGTGAAAAAAAAAAAAGTGATAACCTCCTATTGTTTTTTACTGCTTTTCTTTTAAATTGGACTTTTCTGCACAACTAATTGCCCTTTTTCCATCATCTTGAACGAGATCCTTGTATAAGCTCCCTCTCAGGTTCCACGTTTCTTCCCGGCTCTATACTTTTTCCCTCACTATCCCGTACGGTTGTGTGCTAATAAACTACACTCAAGTTAATGCGTCACAGCGGGAGCTGCCACATCCTCGCTGAGAGCGTGCCAGAAAATGCAAAAATGAATGACTTCAGCAATCACTTGAGGTTTCGCAGGCAGTTTCTCCACGAGCGAACACACCGGGGAGATAAAAATCAAATTTTTGCAAATGGGATTAAGCCACATACAATAACAAAAAGAGGAATGAATGGGCTTACTGTGTTAAACAAAAGATGTACCTGATAGTCCCTTTGTGGTTTCTGCTCAACATACTTCTGTAAATGGTGGATGGCTTGGCGACGCCTTAAAATAGGGGATTAAAAAAATACAGATCCATCTAGGTCTGGAGGAGGATTAGTCATTTTAGTCATTTGTGGGCCAAGCTACTGTTTAAAGTTGTCTGAATAAAAGTCTCTATTTTGAGACAGGAGTACCCACAATGGGGGAAAGGATTTTGAGGGAATACAGTTTTTCTGTTTTTTTTGGCACACTGCATGGTTGTGTATATATATTGATAGCTAACCACTCCACTTTAATTAGTACATCAAATATCTGTCTCAATCAACTTTATTTTTACACTGACAGACTCATATATTCTGCGCTTGGCTGCAGTCCTGAACTGTAAAAGGGCAAAAAAAAAAAAAAAAAAGTCTGTTGCAAGCATGAATCAAAAGGAATCAAAGGAATGAAAGCTGAGAAGAGAAGAATTGATGTTGATTTTTAATGTTAAAGCTTTGTCTTTTTTTCCATTCCTGACCTTTGCTCTCTAAGAAAACGTCCGCTGTGTAAAAAAAAAAGGCAATAATGTTGAGGCTGGACCCCATCTCTAGCAGCCTCACTGCCTTCCCCACTACTGTGTTGAGGAGGTAATACCCTCCGTGTCTCTGCTTAACATCAGGGGCAAAGGGTGAAACGAGGAGCCGCTTCTCACCACAGTTTCCTCTCCTTTCCTTTCCTTAAGTAGCTCCGACGCTGCAATAACACAAACGTGCCAAAAACAAGACGATGCAGAAGGAAAAGATAAAAGGCGCTCGAGCACTCTCGGCTCGTCCAGAAGCTTTCTAAGTTCACGCGCCGTCTTCAACGCGAATGTCAAATACCTGAATCGCAATTGCGCTTCTATGTCAGTCAGCCCCGAGGATTATATTATATTATACGAGTGCGTTGTAGGAAAAGTGACAAGCATCGTCTCCTAGGTAGCTAGACGGATAGACAGAAACATAGAGACAGACAGGGAGAGACAGAGACAATGAGGGAGAGCGGTGGATTTGGAGGGAAGAGGGAGAAACCCACCGGCCCTTCCGAAACCACAGGTATGATTTACGGAGCAGGGTTGGTCGCCTGCGTAATATTAATAATAGGAAATGCAAGGGTAGTCCGGTGACTTGTCCAAGATATACTTTCCCTGGCTCTCCAGACCCCTGGAAAACCTGGGTGGCCTGTAACCAGGCTTCCTCTGGTTTCTGATGTTAATGTCATTGCTTTTGCCTGCATGACAGGGGCTCCACCGCAAAGCGTGGTTTAGGTCAGACAAAGGGACAAAAGTGATAGCGGGTCAAGGCTCATGCACATTTCAGACGCACATCCCAGTTTGCGCTCAATGTTTATCGAGGTATTTTCGTCCCACGGCGGCGTTCGTTGCCACAGGGAGGGAGGAGAGGAGGAGGAGGGCGAAATTTTTCAAATCGGATTGTTTTTAAGTACTTTGCTTTTCCAGAAATCAGAAAACCACACGGTGTATTATGGTCAGTGGATGTTTTGAATTACTTGAACTACTTAATGGTTCCTCCTTACCAAGCCCACAGAATTGTTTCACAGTGGTTTTGAACCTTTGCTTAAGTCATTGAGTTGGATGTTGAGTAATCTCCTTTATAAACTTGCCCTTCACACTCAAACACGTAGGTTGTTCACTTCACTTTAAGGCTACAGTGTGTTTAATATGACATAACAGGGCAAAAACAGTCATATAGTCAAAGTCACACTACTCCATAGTTACTGTAAAAAGAGATAGCTGCTTGAAGTATATTGCTGCTGTTGGGTGAAAACCTCATATGTTCAAAATGTCAACTTTTCAGGAACTGAAAGCTGAAAACAGCTTTGTTTTTAGCTTAATGACAATCTATTTTTTTTATGTTATTCCACTGGTTTTGAAAGGGTTTCATAAGACCAAGAGGTCAAAGAATTTTCTCAGCCCATATGGGAACATGTTATCCTTTAATTGAAGTGAAAACACAGATATGGGGTTTTCAGCAATTTGTTAAAAATAAGTGTTTGTATACAGGTTTGGCAATTTTGGGCAATTTTCCCAAAGTGTACATACATTATACAGAGGTTATAAATACATTTACCGTAAACTCATTGAGAATGTTTTGCCCTCTTTACGAAACTGATACGTCCATATTGCAAAATTCTGGTTGTCAATGAGAACAACCCTGCTGGCATTGGTCTTCCGGTTTCATTCAGCTCAAGTTGGCACCATCCTGAGTATCCCATGTTTTCTGAAATAACAGAGGATCTAAGGCCCATTACTCTATATACAGAGTATTGTAAAGGGGTAAGTGGAGGCGGGTGGAACATTTTGTAAATCTTGTGTCACCAAAACCGCCGCGAGCAGGATGAATGCGTTCGGTCCGCCAACAGGATATCCCCTCAGACTCGCTCGCTGCGTCGGTGATGAGGATAACAGAGAGGGCATTATTTTTGCTCAACAGCTCGGGAAGGTGATAAAGGGCTCCCAGATTCTCTCGCCGGGGCGCTGCGGCAACACATACATCCATTCACGTTGACGCAACATTTCATCTCCCCGACTACAAGGGCTTCTCTGGCTATAACCCCTAAAACGGGGCCGTGGCCAACCTCACCGGGGTCAGGAGCTTTCTAAACACACAGCTGCCCAACCAGATCCCATGTCCTTATAAAGATGTCTTCATGATAACAGCAGCAGAGTTGCAGATGCATTTAAAGAGGCGCACACCATGAAAATGTAACACATTTTTTTGTCATCAAAATTGTGTGTCTTGTTTTACAGAAAGTTATAATGACAGCCAATATGGTGAAGGTCAGCTGAAAGTAGGGAAATAGAGTATTCTGCAGCGGTGTTTTAACAAATTCAAAAGGTTTACCCGTTTCCTCTACCTTAAAGCTACCAACTTCGCACATTGGCTGCCCTAAATGGCAGTGAGTGCATTTGAATTTTGAAGACTTCAATACTCAGAATTCATGTAACATCAGTAAACTGCGTCTTCCTCAGACCTAAATATCTTCTTGTTACTGGATGGTGGGGTGGGGGGTGGTGAAGAGGTTCAGCCATCATTGGTGAGTGCAGCTTCCTCTCGCTCACTGCCATCTAGGAGAAAGTTTTATATTTTGCTCGGAAGTTTTCATTCAAATTGAGAATACTTACCACCAGTAATGATACAAGACAGAATTGAATTTGGGAAAATACGCCGAATCTACAGTGTCTCAATTAGGGGGGATGGGACGCTTTTTTTCTGCTGCAGCCCCACTTTGTGATTTAAGACAGCCGTATTTTTACATAAAAATCTTGCCTTGTGCATCTTTAAAGGTCCCATACTGTGGCAAAACTGTGAAAGGTTTTTTTTTTGCTCCACCCCTTGCAAACTGTGTTGCCATCAGTTACCTTTTCAAGTTTTAATATTGATTGTATGCATTGCTCAGCTATATAGTATCTTCAGTCACAAAATACTCAATGTTACATGTTCAGTGTCTTGTACTGACACACGTTCTGTTGCACCATGTGTGTCAGTATGTATTGTGAAACTTTCCATACATCTCTGCACCAATGTCACCAAGACAAATTCCTGTTCTGTCCTGTACTTGGTGATAAAAGTTAATCTGATTTTGATTCTAATTCTGATTTATAGGCACCTTTCCATCATCCTGGTTTTATAACTACTGTGTATCTTTAAATTCTTTATATTTTACTTCCATAGTGCAAACAACTGTAAAAGCACAGGCACAGTTCGTCCAATCACATCCCTTGAATGAATGTTTAGTACATCAGCAATTCTCTTCTTTTTCTATATTTTGAAATGACTCAATTATAGAAACCCAACTGCTGATTTACAAAAAGTTCAAAAATGAGGGCTTTCCATCATTGCCATAACTCAGATGACTTGTTGAAGGGAGCTGCTTTCATTCATAGTGAAGGTGGTAGAAAATAACGTTTCCTTTATTGCTCTGAAATCATTTCACAGGCTCTGGTAGCACACGCATAATTTTAAAAAGCTCAGGTCTGAGGTAGCCCATTAAAAACACTCATAAACGTTAATTTTGCCAGTGGGATGTGAGATTGTGTTACCCTCTTGGCAGAAACGTGAATGAAATATGTGGTTTTGCATTGGCTAAAATTGCTCCCAGGCCTTGCTTCCTTTGAAAAGTGTATAATCTAGCCTGCGAGTGTTTGTCAACTCGGTCTAAAGAAATTGGACACAACCCACTCACCATGTGCCTAGTCATGATGATCATGGCGGTTGTGTCAACATAAAACCCTAAAAATCTGAAGGAGGTTACAAAGTCAGGCAAATGTGCTGACTGATAGTGCAGCACATTTCATATAAGCCAAAAGATAAATATAACTCCTATGATGAGGGGTGGAAAGTTACCGAGATCTCTCAAGTACAAAACTTAAATATAGTTTTGAAACATTATTGGTTGACTTAAGTGTTTTGTATTTAGGGAACTGTACTTTAATACATGACGCAAATATCCTTTGGCCCCTTACATTCATCTAATATCTGCAGTTACCAGTTTCTCTGGAGAATATAATATAATGATGATGGTATGCGCCCTACTCACCGAGTAGGGCGCATACCATTTGGCTCAGGCCTTCCCGCAGCGACCCGGGTTCAAATCCGACCCATGGTCCTTTGCTGCATGTCCTCCCCTTGCTCTCTCTCCCATACCTTCCTGTCTCTCTCTCACTATATCTCTCAAATAAAGCATAAAATGCCAAAAATAAATCTTAAAAAAACAAACAAAAACACTCTATTATACCTAAGTAAAGTTTTGAATTGAGGGGTTTTTATTTTATTCTGCACCTCTTTCACCACTTCCCATGAATGCCTGAAACACTGAAATGCGACGTTTCAGCATTTTGATTGTGTGTAATAGACATTTCAGGTGCTGCGATCACGAGGAGGAAAGGCCAAAACGATGTGAGGAGTCAGATGTATGAGGAGTTGTGTGGTGAAAGGGGCTCGGCCTCCTGGCACACGCTAGATTCGCTCTATTGATGCTCCGCCAATAACCTACACAGGGTCACATTTACGGCTCGACATTTAACTCGTCTCTGCCACTCCGCAGGGCAGAAAGAATAACACCGGGCCTCTTTCCTGGTCGCGCGCGAGCCTGGCGGTGTTTCCCAGCAGAAGAGCAGGCTGGCTGCACATCACAGACCCGGACTCGGGGTAAACTGGAAATGTCAAGAACACCCTGCCACTCTCCTCTTCAAACTTAGCATGTGGTCTAGCCTCTGTTTATCATTAGCTTCGCTTTTTGGTCGGAAGACCCGCGTTTTGCAGTTGGCCGCCATGGCAACATCAGGCTTATCCTTGAAATCGAACCGGTCATGATCACAGCAAAATGATCTCCATTTAAGCCAGTACGTGTTTGGGGATCAGCATGACTTTTTAAACTTTTTTACTATATGTACCAGGATCTTATCATGAAATGAGAATATGTAGAGATGAGACAGCCTGCAATGTTGATGATAATAAAACAGGAAACAGTGACAATGTGTCATTATCAGAAAGAGGAACTAAAGATGCTGCGGTATCAATATAGTTTTCTGGAGAAATTATGAGTTACTGGTCACCGCAGTTAAATGACCGTTACTGATCCTGCTTAACATTGACACAGGAGGTCAGTGAGCATCAAAACAATTAGAGAGAAGCATGTCATTATCAGCATCTGAGCATATTGCAGATGTGGCCTTACATAGTGGACATTGATTTTTCATTTGGCGTGAAATTACATTTAGTGTAAAAATGGGGAAGTGCCGTTTTTTATTTTCCTGTTACATGAACCTTGGAACACGTTGCCTTCCAGCTGCCGACTCCAGCAGTTCAACCCCAAAACTGCTTTCACTTCTCTACAACTGAACTTTTTTAGTTTAAGTTGCAAAATACCTAGTGAGCTCGTTGGTACAATCACTCTCACTCAAACCACACATTGCTTAGACTGCAGCGCTTCAATTCCCTGACACGAGAGATCTGGCATACTCACAACCAAATACAGTTTGATGAGTCTTGCTGCACACAAACAAAAAATTGTATAAAAACATGATTTCTGTGTCAGCTGGATTGAAGCATATTTTCTCCTCATTGCTTCTACTATCCAGGGCTGTAGTGCCGCCATATGATTACAATTATTTGTAATATTTAAAGTGGAAATCCTCCAGTTCCTCGTTTTTTTATATTTTTATTTTGTCTCCATCTTTGTTGCTAAGCGCCCATCGCTGTGGTGTTTCTGCGCTTCACTTCCCACAGATCACCTGTCAATCAAACAGTGTGTCCAGTACTGTGACGTCTCTTTCCTTGAAGTTTCTGCTGATGAAGTTTGAGTTTCTTTTCTCTGTCTGTTCAGCCATGGTGGCTATCGCTGCTCATGCTAACTACCCAGTTCTTCTTCTATTTATTCCAAACAAACCGCCGTTTCTGCTGCCAGAAATATAAACGCATCACATCCTGTGCACTGGCAGATTTTTCCCAGAAAGACTTACCAGATACAGCGAGAAGCAATACTGAGAAGCAAAAGGACATTTGAAAATGAAATGCTGTGGATTATTACTGTAATAACTTTCAAGGCACTTATCAAAAGCGTGAGTGTGTGCGTTCACACTTGTGTGTGTGTGTGTGTGTGTGTGGAGTGGCTAGGTGTGGGGGGAGGCGGGCCAGAACAGAGCGCTATGGAAACTGTTGGGCTTTTTTACTGAGTCCCAGCAGCACATTTGTCAACGTCACAGGGAACACGCTAATTTGTAGTACAGCTGTTTCCCTATATGATGTGTTGAAACACTCAATCAGAAAAATTGGGCTGGACCAGCTTGTGTCTCCGGCTCATAAATGGCCCATTCAGAAAGTAACCAGCCCGGGCCGGGCTTTCACTGGCAGCGCTGGCCCGACTGAAGTAGCCGTAAACCTCAGCTGCTCTAATTTGTAAACTAGGCGAGAGAAAAAAAACACAGAGGGCAGAGAGAGAGTGTGTGTGGCACTGAATACAGTGGTGGTAGTGGAGGGAAGGGGGGGTATAGGGGGCTGGGCAGGCAAGAAACACCATATGGTCCTGATTGACGATGATTGAATCAAGTGCAGTAGCAGGGAGAGAGAAAGTGTTTTCCAGCCAGTGAGAAATTTGCGTGCACTGAGGCATTTGACAGAGGGACAGGGATATCTCACTCGAGCTTAAACAGGCGGGACAAATCGATTAGTGATGACCCATTACTCCGAGGAGGCTGCGGAGCGGCTCCCGCCTCTCCCGACTGCAGCGCCGCTCGCCTGGAAAACGCTCCCGACACAGAAATACATAAATCTCGCCATCCATGAAGTTGTCTGAACTGTTTTTTTGTTTTTTTATTCTGAAGGAAGAGTCATTTTTTATGTCGATGTCATAAAAACATAAGAAAAAGATGATGAAAAAAAAAAAACAGCTTCTGGGATGTCTTTTGAGCAGGCAACAAAATCTGATCCTTTCCTCCATGTCAAGGTCACATAAAGATGTGAAAGAGAATTTGGGGTGGAAAAACTCAAACGACTTGGAAGTTCCCCCCCCCGCCCCAAAATGCTGCTGCTGGCCTGTGACATGATGGCCTCTAGTGGTGCGCCGGCGATTGACACAGACAGCTCAATCATTTCCTTATAGGTGTGTGCTGCCAGGTCCAGCTGGCTTTGACATTAACACCAGGCTGTGACTGACAGAGGCCCTGGCCTTGGGCTGGGCTCCCGGGGCCTCCACAGTACATTCAGCTCTCCTTTTAGCCTGTTGATTTACTGTCCCCGGTGGCCGCTCGTTGATCCATTTCCCCTCTCAGTTTGCTCACAGGGCACCCCGAAAACCGTCCTCCAGCAATATATTTGCTTTATGATTTCCTGAGGAGCCCGATGAAGAAAAACAAGCCCCGCTCGCTGCACCTGTTCCAGTTAATGTGCAGCGGGCCGCCGCGGCCTCCTCTGGTCTCGGCGACCGGGGAGAAGCCAGAGGGCCGCGGTGTCACGGGCTCCATGTGGATCTTCCATTTCCCCGCCCCCCCCCCCCCCCGCCTAGGCCCCCGGCAGGGACCGAGCAGCGCGGGGAACAGGGTGAGGGGTGGGTGGGGGGGGATAGACGGCGTATTATATGTGTGTCAGTTTAACACACGCGGGTCAAATGGGGCCCACGTGAGTCTTGCTGCGTGTGCATTATTAACATGTGTGTGGGTGTTTATGTAGCTCAGCGCCCAACATGGAGCTGACATTAATAAGGGAAAGTGATGGGAACTTGCTTACATCATTTTGGACGACATGCAGATGTGAGTGAATGGAAGGTCTTATCCAGAGCCGAAACCGTCCTCCGTTTTGCACGATGATGTGACCCACTTGGTATTTACATATTCCAAAATAGAAAAAAAACAACAATAAAAGTAGCTAATTTATTTGCAGGCGAGTGGGTTTTATAACGGCAACCTGCGCTGTGATCCAAGTTAAAATGACAAGTAAGATTGAAATGTGTTTTGGAAACAGTGGAGCAGTGTGACGCTTTGACAATCCTCCTGGGACGGGGGGTACGGACAGTGTGAAGCCCAAGGCCTGCTGGGTAACAGTCAGTGATTCGGGGGCACCGCGTCCATTTTACAGGGGGAAAGCGGGCTCCTATTTGACAACCCGGTTCCTGTTTTTTCAACCATTCATGTTTCCTCGAGTGTTAATGGACGCCCGAGCTCTGTCATGACCCCGCTGCGACCCGAGTCGTTCTCCGGGCCGCGGCCAAAACCGTTGGATATGTGTTGTCAGCAATCCAAAGAAAAGACTTGATATATCTAATACATCTGTCAGAGTTTTCTATCCGTTATATCAACTCCTAAAGTGGAAGACCAGGCAAAAAAAAAATCGCCGAGGGTTTTCCCCTGCCTGAAAATGTGATCCATTTATTTCACGGTCTGATATTTCCATTGATAAAGACGGTCGTTTTATTGTCTCCAAGTCCGAAAAGAATGAAGAATATTTTCGAGCATTTGCCAGAAAATCTAAATTCATAAGCAAATTCTTTTCTTGGAACTTTTTTAATGTGAAAAGGTCAGTTCTTATGTTGGATCTGCCCATTTCTTACCATCATTATTATCTGACAGCGGAAAATCTGGTTTGACAATTATGAGCTTCATATCTTGGTAATCGCAGTTCAGTAATGCGGAGCGGGAGCGGCTCCAGGCTTCTGAGTGAGCGAGCCTCTGAACATGGTAGATATCACCGATAGTCCATCTGAAAGCTGTCGACTGGCTTTCTGAACCCAGGTCTTCCTGTTTCCTTGGAAGTGGCCCA